>NC_089748.1:33624845-33667345 GCF_040412425.1 Macrobrachium rosenbergii
CGGCCGAATTAAAATAATCCCGCGCGGCTTTCAGTCCGGGCAGGATTCTGAGTTCGTATGAACTGAAATGGGTTCTGCAAAAATACGATCATATTTTACATTAATTTAGGCTTTCATTTAACTGTACGTCGATCGGTTGGTCACGTGCTTGACTCTTTTCAAAACAGTACTGCCGACTTTTCAGTGGAAAACTTCAGTTACTTCCTGATTTGAAAGGTCATTCGGATTACCTTTTAGGATTGGTATAATATGTAATTGATTGATCTGTGGTTACTAAAACAGCGCCGCCGGTTTTAGAAACTTTACATCAGTCACTCAATAGCACATTTCTAATCCTGAAAGGTTATCATATTGACCTTTTCACAAATCAGGAAGTAACTGAGAGTTCATTATGAACAATTTTAGTGTTTCATAAACAAAGGTCACCTTTCCCATCACCCTGGTTATACCGCTATTATTAGAGATTATCTGCTGCTATACCGCTATCATCAGAGATTATCTGCTGCTATACCGCTATTATTAGAGATTATTTTCCAAGTTAAAAGTTACACCATTCCCCTCGCCCCCGCCCCCCACAAAGTACAAATGATTGATGCAGATTAATACGATTTGTTATAATTCGACATTAGGCGCCACTCAATGTCTAGTTCAACATTACCTGCAATCATATCATAACATTCCAAGAATTAATTCCAAGAATTCTACCATTAAAATTCCAAGAATTCATTCCATGAATTCTGGAATCCCTAAGTATCACATTGCTGCTGTTTCTGACACTAAGGGCAGTTTTAGCAACAACAAATCAAGGAAACTTGGATGGTATTAGGGTTAGTGACGAGGCCATCCACCGATTCATACCTGTCCAATACGAAGAGGAGGAGGAGGAGGAGGAGGAGGAGGAGGAGGAGGAGGAGGAGGAGGAGGAGGAGGAGGAGGAGGAGGAGAGAAAATGAACATGACATTATGTACCGTCCCTAAAACTATACATGTTATCCATCTAGATTAAAACTCTCTCTCACTGGATAATGACAGTCACGCACTATTCTCTCTCTCTCTCTCTCTCTCTCTGTGTGACCTGCTCCAGCTACCAGCCGGCAAAAACCAAATAAAAAGTCGAATTCTAAAAAATACGTCAAATAAAAAGTCGAATTCTAAAATCACGATACGTCAATAAAGAAGAACCTACCTCCTGCCGCTCTTACAACCCCCCGCCCCCTCCAAAACAGACACGGACACAGACAGACGAACCATTTTCTCGCAGAAATGACAGACACGCGAAGAGAGAGAGAGAGAGAGAGAGAGAGAGAGAGAGAGAGAGAGAGAGAGAGAGAGAGAGAGAGGTTCCGAACCTTCATATTTCCCCTCCAAATATGACAGAACGACAGCGTGTGTTGACGCAACAGTCAGCAGACGCGTGACGTGAACCAACCACGTACCACAATTTTGAAAAATGGTTTTGTTCGTTCCAAATGGACGTTGCTTGGTGGGGGAAGGGGGGACTTCTTCTTGAAATTTCCACTGACATTACTAATATTTTAACATATATACCTCATAATAATAATAATAATAATAATAAAAATAATAACAACAATAATAATAATAATAATTATAATTTTCATAGCTTCTTGATTATTATTAAACACGAAACGTTGTTAAAATAAAAACAGAAACAAAATAATAATAATAATAATAATAATAATAATAATAATAATAATAATAATAATAATAATAATATTCATAGCATCCTCATTATTATTAAACACGAAGGCTTGTAAAAAAAACAATAATAATAATAATAATAATAATAATAATAATAATAAATAATAATAATAATAATAATAATAATAATACAGCAACAACACTTCTGCTTTGAGTAACAAATACATTTTCGGAACTTATCATAATAAACCAGTATAAAAGTTTAAGCCGAAACAACAGAGCAACGTACAAAAAAAAAAAAAAAAAATACTAATTTAAATACAGAGTAGGTGTTATCAACTAATTAATAGCAGCAACAACATTAAAACTGGCGCTATAAAGAAAGATGTATACAACAGAAAACAGAATTTAGGCCAAAGACCAAGCACTGGAACCTATGAGGTCATTCAGCGCAAAACCTTTCGCAGCAGCACTGTGCAACAACTGTTAGGAGTGGGTTGAGGAATGTAAGAAGATGGAAGAGAGAGAATATGAGCGGAGGAACAGTCAAAGGAATGAAAGGGGTTGCAACCAGGGGCCCAAGGGACGCTGCAAAGAACCTCAGGTAACGCCTACAGTGCACCGCAAGAGATGCACTAAACGGCACTACCGCCCTACAGTCGTTCCTGCTGCACAGATGAAAGAACGGCCCCTCATCCAATCTGCATTACAGATGTGGGATTCATTTTGCTTTCAAGCAGCAATGCCTTACACATTGATGAATGACAAGTTAATCAGTGGTGAGGAAAACCGACGTTGGATATTGAGAGACTGAAATATTATACAAATATAGAAGGAGTGAAATTCGTCCTCCAAAAAACCACAAATTCATCATAAAAATTTAGGTATACAAATATACAAGGGGTAAAATTCGTCCCCCAAAACACAAGATTCATCGTAAAAATCTAGGTAACAGGAGCATAAATATGTGTGAGAGAGAGAGAGAGAGAGAGAGAGAGAGAGAGAGAGAGAGAGAGAGAGAGAGAGAGAGAGAGAGAGAGAGAGAGAGCTGGCTCCCATCCGCCAATACCGAGAGCCATCAGCACCAGATGCGTTTCCCCATTCATAGCGATAAATCGTCATTACCTGTTCATCAAAAGGCAGGATAGAAATGTCTCATTAACCAAAGGAATCGAAAACCTGAGAGGTGCTTTCTCCCCCCCCCCAACATCAGTTACGCGCTTCCGCATACACACATATATATATACAATGCATGTAATACACACACACACACAATATATATATATATATATGCACACATATATACATTATATATATATATATATACAGTAAGAAAAGTACTACAAAAACGTTCATCCTTTGTAAAGTACTATACCTGTTACATTGACAAAATATCTACAAGATATACAAAACGTTCTGGACCTCCAGCAACACTATAAGATAGTAAAATCACTACTTAAAAATATGCTATTAAATCTATATTAATACGTTAAATTTTAAAATCACAATGACAAAATTACAGACTTGATGCTTGTACTAAAAAAAAAAGCACAATAAATTATATTTGTTTATACAGAAGTGAAAAAACCTTTGCACTACAATACCAGCAGAGAAAGGATGCTAGATTTTTTTTATGTTCCAATTAAGTGCTAAAACTTCAATAAATCTTCAAGAAGTATTCGCGGGATGATATAGAATGGTATCATTCAATTTACATCGTTAAGGATGATAAAGAATGGTATCATTTAATTTACATCGTTAAGTTTCATTAAATTTTACTGTTCACCATCTCAATACAAATTACTTTGAAGATAGAATGTTAACCTTAATTAAGACCTGTGTCGAACAAGGTTTTCGAAATAACATTTCTCTCTCTCTCTCTCTCTCTCTCTCTCTCTCTCTCTCTCTCTCTCTCTCTCTCCTCGTGACCGTGGACTCAACTCCCAGACTGACGAATCAGCGTTCAAATCTCCAACAGTACTAGATAGGATAACATTGGAGAGAGAGAGAGAGAGAGAGAGAGAGAGAGAGAGAGAGAGAGAGAGAGAGAGAGAGAGAGAGACTTCATACCGCAGTAGTCCCCACTCCTCAGGGATGAAACCTTTCTCTAATTCGAGAGTCAACAGAGTCCCATTAAGCGATAACATATTAAATGCTATCATTGTCCCATTCCCTACAGCTTTAAACGCAAACTCTTCACACATCCCCTTAAAGACGCTTCCCGAAAATCTCGAAAAAGGGGTATTAAGGACCTCTGGGGAGGGAGAGGGGAGAGGGGAGAGGGGAGAAGGAAGAGAGGAGAGGGTGTGTGATAGAAGGGAGAGAGGAGAGGGAGTGTGATGGAAGGGCTGGAGAAAGGATAATTGATGAGGTTAGGGGTAGAGGGGTGGGAGATGGGAGGTGGTGGTTCCGTCCCATCAGAACCAGCGGTGCTTTAAAACACTCCGATCCACTCTCTCTCTCTCTCTCTCTCTCTCTCTCATAGGGAATTGCGGTTATACCACTCAACATAATGCAGAATTTTTCTTTCTTTCTCTCTCATATATGGAATGGCAACTCTCTCTCTCTCTCTCTCTCTCTCTCTCTCTCTCTCTCTCTCTCTCTCTCATAAGGAACTGCGGTTATACCACTAGCATAATGCAGAATATTTCTCTCTCTCTCTCTCTCTTATCTGTCTCTCTCTCTCTCTCTCTCTCTCTCTCTCTCTCTCTCTCTCTCTCATAAGGCATTGCCGTTGTACCCTTAACATGAAGCAGAATCTCTCTTTCTCTCTCATACATGAAGTGGAGACACTCTCTCTCTCTCTCTCTCTCTCTCTCTCTCTCTCTCTCTCTCTCTCTCTCTCTCTCTCTCCTGAGAGTCATTCCGTTTATTTTTAGTAAGATAAAAAATAAATACGGCTTAACAAGGAACATCACTCAGAGTATATTAAGGACACAGAAGAGATACAGTGACAAAAAAAACTACGAATGTAATAAAAACGCTAAGACAAGTAAAAAAGTTTCTTCGGCGCAATCGAGTTTTCTGTACAGCTTATAATCAGGGCCACCGAAAATAGATGTATCTTTCGATGGTCTCGGTAAAACGCTGTATGAGCCGCGGCCCATGAAACTCTCAGACGGCCGTGGTGGCCTGTATTGTTGCGTTGCCAGAGGCACGACCATGGCCAATTTTGACCTTAAATAAAATAAAACCTACTGAGGCTAGAGGGCTGCAATTTGGTATGTCTGATGACTGGAGGGTGGGTGATCAACATATCAGTTTGCAGCCCTCTAGCCTCAGTAGTTTTTAAGAAAAAGTGCGGACAAAATAAAGTGCGGACAGAAAAAGTGCGGACAGAATAAAAGTGCGGACAGACAGACGGACAGACAAAGCCGGCACAATAGTTTTTACAAAAAACTAAAAACGAACATGAAAATAAAAGCGGCACACTGATAAACAGTTTCCGAGAAAGACGGAGAGATCAGTTGAGAGAGAGATAAGTTGAAAGAGAAGTTGAAAGGGTTGCTGAATCCGGAGCATTAAAGAGATCAAGATCTGAAAGATGGAAGGGGAAGGATGGGCGTCTCTCGATTTGAGACTGCTCTCGGGAACCGACGGTTGAGAATGGAAGGAAGGAAAACATTCAACGATGAAATCACGGAAAGTTAAACGAGGTATTCATTTACGAGCGAGGTGCTCTGATGCGGTGGTCATAATTATTATCATTATATTCAGAAGATGAACCCTATTATTATTATTATTATTATTTTTATTATTATCCAGATGAACCCTATTCATATGGAACAACTGTGCCCACCATAGGGGCAACGGACTTAAAATTATTATTATTATTTTTATTATTATTACTGGAGAAGCAAATGCACAGTTATGTATACTGTATGTACATATATTCAAAGACAAATCAATAGAGATAGCTTTCGGGAGCTTGTTCGGTTCCCCTTTTTCCCGAAAGCTATCTATTTTGATTTATCTTTAAATATATATGTACATATACATAACTGTGGATCTGCTTCTCCATTTTAAGGCTCATGCTTCTATGAGTATTTTGTAATTATTATTATTATTATTATTATTATTATTCAGAAGATGAACCCTATTCGTACGGAACAAGCCCACCACAGGGGCCACTGACTTGAAATTCTTAAGCTTCCAAAGAATATTATGGTGTTCATTAGAAAGAAGTAACAGAAGGTAACGGGAAATACAGAAAAGAGAGATCAGTCATTAAAAAAGAAAAATAAATTTAATTAATAAATAAACATATAGAAATTCAAGTCAATTAATGTAATTCAGTGGCTGGCCATGGTCTGTAAGTTAAGTATATCATAGTTTAACCAGACCACTGAGCTGATTAACTGTAAAGGACGCTAGAATGGAGGAAAGGTTCCAGATTACGAAAAGTCGAGCAGTGATGGGAAATGGAAGCGGGGAATCTAAGCAAAATGAACGTCAGCATGGGTGACAGAAAAATAGAAAATGCGGATATGCACTATATAGTATCTGTGAGTAAAATTGACGTAAGATGATATGATAAAAGAAGGATTGAAAGGCTAAGGACTACAGAGACTGAGACGAAGACGCTCTAAATATGTCAGCACAGGTGAAACGATGGGTTACACCGTTCCGAGATGGTTTGGTTTTTTAGAGAGAATGGGAGAGCGGGCTGGTGACAAGTGGGCAAATTTCGGAATCTCTGAACGCAGAAGATGGAGACTTAATGGGAGATGGATGTCTGGATGCAGTGGTAGAGGAGCCTTTATTTTCGCAAGCTAGAGAACCCGGTTATGTAGATCTATGCAGATAGAAGGGAGAGAAGGATAGAATAGAATATAGAATTTAGGCCAAAAGCCAAGCGCTGGGACCTATGAGGCCATTCAGCGCTGAAAGGGAAACTGAGAGTAAAGGAGGTTTTAAAGATGTCACAGGAGGACAACCTCGCAGTTGCACTACGAAACAGTTATTAGGACAGAGTGGAAAGTAAGATGGAAGAAAGGGAATACGAACGGAGGTACAGTACAAGGAATGAAAGGGGCTGCAGCTAGGGGCCGCTGGCACGCCGCAAAGAACCTGAAGTAACGCCTACAGTGCACCACATGAGATGCACTGACGGCACCAACCCCCTACGGAAAAAGGGGAGAAATTCCCTCTCAGACATCGTTCAGAAGACCACAAACCTAACTACAGTAATTAAAATACTGACCGCAGACTTCACCCTATTCAACCCGCTGATTATGCAATATGCAAATATTGAGCCAGGCACAACGCACGAAAACCTCCCCGATACAGGCTTCGTTGTGAACACTGACAGCCAAATGATTTCGTGCTGGAGACCGCATTTCACATGTCGGACTCATCCACGGGATTGGCTGATCCGTAACTTGACCAATTTAAGCGAGGGAACTTCGGCTGTTATTACCGACTGCCGAGCAATGGCGGATGAGGCACAATAATTACGCAGACAGACACACGAACAAGTTCTGCGCCCAATTACCGGGAATCGTCGGCGGCGGAAGGTTACGAAATTTTCATGCCGTAGATATGCATGTGAAGACGAAGACATACAGAGAGAGAGAGAGAGAGAGAGAGAGAGAGAGAGAGAGAGAGAGAGAGAGAGAGAGACCAAAGGACAGACATATCCTGAGAGAGAGAGAGAGAGAGAGAGAGAGAGAGAGAGAGAGAGAGAGAGAGAGAGACCTAAGGACAGACATATCCTGGGGGATAGGGAGAGAGACCTAAGGAAAGATCCAGAGAGAGAGAGAGAGAGAGAGAGAGAGAGAGAGAGAGAGAGAGAGAGAGAGAGAGAGAGAGAGATCTAAGGAGAGAGAGAGATCTAAGCAAAGATCCAAGGAGAGAGAGAGAGAGAGAGAGTTCTACAAAGGACAGGCAATTACGGCTTATGGCAGCAATTAGGCAGCCTCGGCCGATCCTGGAGGGTATGGAATAATCACCATCTTTCAAAACAGCTTCAGTCTGACGGTCGCACATCCATCAGAGCCGAGCCTAATGACCCTTACTGAGGCCTACACTAGATACGTGAAGGAGCCTGTCTTCTTAATTAGGCCTCCACCCCCCCCCCCGAGATTCTTCTCGATCACAACATAAACAGATTGCGATGCCTTTCAATTTCCACGTGATCAGAGCTACTTTTATCGTGGGGAAAAATTTATTAATTTTAACGTGATGATAAATAGTAGAGGAATAAATGAGTTAATTTTGTCTTGATGATATATACACAGTAGAGGAAATATTTAATTAATTTTAACGTGATAATACACAGCAGAGGAAAAAATGAATTAAATTTAACGTGATAATACACAGTAAAGGAAAAATTGAACTATTTTTCACGTGAAAATACACAGCATGGGAAAAATTAACGTTATCGTGATAATACATAGTCTATCTTTACGTACTGATGCGTGATTACATGCAATAATTCATGAGGAAGAGGTCAGTGAAATGGAATTTGGAATTTAGGCCAAAGGCCAAGAGCTGGGACCTACGAGGTCATTCAGCGCTGAAACGGAAATTTGGAGTAGAAAGGTTTGAAAGGTGCAACAAGAGGCAAACCTCAAAGCAGTTGCACTATGAAACAAATGTTAAGAGAGGTTGGATATCAAGTGGAAGAAAGAGAATATGAATGGAGGTACAGTAAAATGAATGACAGGGGTTGCCGCTGGGGACCGAAGGAACGCTGCAATGAACCTTAAGTAATGCCTACAGTGCACTGCGTGAGGTTCACTGACGGCACTGTCCCCCTGCGCTGAGGATGAGTTCAGGTACGTTTACACAGGTATAGCATTAGGACATATGAATACTATGTAATATGAATATGAATATGAATACGACTAAAAGTTAATGCATAACTTTGCTTTGTACTCGTAAAGCCTAAATGTATGTATAAAAAGCTATGCATTGCATAGGTGTATAAACAATTACCTACGGTCACTATTAATGCAGAATCACAATAATAATAATAATAATAATAATAATAATAATAATAATAATAATAATAATAATAATAATAATAATAATAATAATAATAATAATAAAATACTCATAGTAGCATGAGTCTTAAAATGGAGAAGCAAATCCACAGTTATGTATATGTACATATATTTAAAGATAAATCAACGTATTAATTTATCCTTAAATATATGCACATATACATAACTGTGGATTTGCTTCTCCAATAATAATAATAATAATAATAATAATAATAATAATAATAATAATAATAATAATAATAATAATAACACAGTACACAATTCTATGTTGTGAAACTAAAAGCAGCTTAAAACATATGTAAAAAAAAAAAAAACCTTAGAGCACCCAACGGCAGCAGGAAATAAAAAACCTTGTTTCCAAGATGGAACAAGTCTGGAGATTGCTTCCATTCTTTTCAACGCATTCCTGGTACTTTTATAACTTTTGTTATTACTTTGTTCCTTGTTTGTCCCTTTGCTTGACAATTTTAATTTGCTTTCATGTTCCTGTTATGGTGATTGTAGTCGCTGCCAGTTTATATTTTAATTTCCTTTTATGTTTCTGTTATAATGATTGTAGTCGCTGCCAGTTTATATGTATGTATATACATATATATATAAATATATACGTATAATATATATATATATATATATATATATATATATATATATATATATATATATATATATATATATATATAAATATATATATATATACATATATATATATATGTGTGTGTGTGTATGTATGTATAATAAAGTGTCAAATGGAAAAGAAACACCAATTTTTGGGGTTTAAAACACGAATAATCACATACAACACACCAAATGTCTACATTGAGGAATCACAGAAAAATATAGAAAAATTCACCTCAAATCTCTCTCTCTCTCTCTCTCTCTCTCTCTCTCTCTCTCGCTGTGACCCCACCATCCGTACACAGGCTTTCATTCAGATCAACAAAAAATCATTCCAAAAATAAGTGAAAATAAATTCCCACAAAAAAATTACCTGAGTAAACCCGTTAAAATTGATATGGGAGTGACGTCGGCATAAGGCCACAAAATTAATATATCTGGAAACAAATTGCAGGGCTTACGCTTAGGTGCATGATTAAATTAATTAACAGCCGGATCATGCACGCAATACTGAGAGAGAGAGAGAGAGAGAGAGAGAGAGAGAGAGAGAGAGAGAGAGAGAGAGAGAGAGAGACTACGGTTTACTCTATTTATTCCACAGAAAATGTACACATTCTGCCTTTAAATGAATTAATGGTTATGAATCATGCACACGTAATAGAGAGAGAGAGAGAGAGAGAGAGAGAGAGAGAGAGAGAGAGAGAGAGAGAGAGAGGCTTCAACTGACAAACTTATTACTTCATCTGACAGACCAGAAATAAATTGCGTTCGAGTTAAAAGATCCGGAAATGATTAAGCAACTTACAAAGTTGCCAAGTAGTGCAAAATTTTTTAAGATTATGCCCCAGAAAGGTTATTAAATGTTTCTGCTTGACAGATGGAAGGATAATAATAATAATAATAATAATAATAATAATAATAATAATAATAATAATAATAATAATAATAATAATTCAACATGCAAGTCACTGCACCGTTCAATAAAAAGTTCGTTTATCAGGAATGAGAGTAACTATAAATCGTGTATCATAATGTTCACACCGTGCTGGCTTATTTTTCGTTATATCTCTGCTGAATCTCAGATAAAAACGAAGGTTATCAGAATCCTACATGACATAGGACAGGACAGAAACAAGGTTCCCTGAAAATGCATAATAATAATAACGGTAAAAATTGCGCCGAAGTTTCTTCGGCGCAACCAAGTTTTCTGTACAGCGTATAATGCTGTATGACACTCTCAGCCACATGAAACTCTCTGCCGGCCGTGGTGGCCTGTGTTGTTGCGTTGCCAGACGCACGATCATGGCTAACTTTAACCTTAAATAAAACAAAAACTGCTGAGGCTAGAGGACTGCAATTTGAGATGTTTGATGATTGGAGGGTGGATGATCAACACACCAATTTGCAGCCCCCTAGCCTCAGCAGTTTTTAAGATCTGAGGGCGGACAGAAAAAGTGCGGACGGACAGAAAATGCCATCTCAATGGTTTTCTTTTACAGACAACTAAAAGTTGCTGAAACTGAAAATTTCACGCCATCCAGCAACTGAATCATGAAGATTAAAAATCATTAAATTATGATAGCCCGTCAAAGCCTATGTTCATTCCACCTAAACAGCTACGCAATTTTCTGAACGTGGCCACAAATGCTCATCTGACCACAACGAAGTCAGAATGATTTTTCTTACACCACATACAGTATGAAACATCACCTGGCTCTCCACCATCCAACAGCATAAGTTTCTAAGATATTTAAGGATTTACTTTAAAATCCCAGAGAGAGAGAGAGAGAGAGAGAGAGAGAGAGAGAGAGAGAGAGAGAGAGAGAGAGAGAGAGAGAGAATATCGGAGGTACAGTAAAAGGGAATGAAAGGGGCTGTACCTAGGGGCCTAACAAGAGCGCTGGGACCTTTGAGGTCATTCAGCACTGCAAACGGATATCAACAGGTTAAAAAAAGGTTAAAGAAGAGGAAGTAAAGGTGCACCACGGAAGGAGGAAACCTCGCAGTTGCTAATTGGAATCGGTTTAGTTCAGGGGTCAAAGCAAGATGGAAGAAAGAGAATGTTCCAAAACTATGAGGTGGATTCAGCAAAGGGGTTTACTTGCAGATGATGGGGATGAAGGGACTTTTTTTTGAATCAGTTATTACTTTTTTTGTTTGTTTGGTTGAAAACTTTTCAGTTTGTTGAAGATACAGAGAGAGAATGAACTTTTAGTTTGGTTGAGATACTTTTTTTAGTTTGGTTGGAACTTTTTCTAGGGGCTGAGATACTTTTATTTTAGTTTAGGGAAATACTTTTGTTTAGGAACGTTGAAAGAACCTAGTTTGTTGAAATACTTTTACAGTCTGTTGAGGCTTTGGCGGTTTAGTTTGGTTGAGACACTTTTCTTTTAGGTTTAAACGAAATATTTTCTTTAGAAGTTGAAATACTTTTTAGTTTGGAAGGAGAATTTTTCCAGTTTAGCTAATCTTTTCTTTTGTTCCTTGATAGTTTCTCTTTCAGTTTGATTCAAAAGCTTTTCTTTTAGTTTGGTTGAAATATTTTCTTTTAGACCTGTTGAAAAACTTTTTAGTTTATGAGGTTTTGAAATTCACTTTTCTTTTAGTTAGTTTAATTTTTCTTTTGATGGGGATGAAATACTTTTCTTTTAGTTTGGTTGAAATAGTTTTTTTTTTTAGTTTGGTTGAAAGACTTTTCTTTTAGTTTGGTTGAGATACTTTTTTTTTAGTTTGGTTGAAATACTTTTCTTTTAGTTTGGTTGAAATACTTTTCTTTTAGTTTGGTTGCACCTTTTTTTTAGTTTGGTTGAAATACTTTTTTTCTAGTCTGGTTGAGATACTTTTATTTTAGTTTGGGTGAAATACTTTTGTTTAGGTTTGGTTGAAATACTTTTCTTCTAGTTTGGTTGATAATTTTTCTTTTAGTTTGGTTGAAAAACTTTTTTTTAGTTTGGTTGAAATATTTTCTTTTAGTTTTTTATTTTAGTTTGGGTGAGATATTTTTCTTTTAGTTTGGTTGAAATACTTTTCTTTTAGTTTAGGTTGATAATTTTTTTTAGTTTGATTGAAAAACTTTTCTTTTAGTTTGGTTGAAATATTTTCTTTTAGTTTGGTTGAAATACTTTTTTAGTTTGGTTGAGATATTTTTCTTTTAGTTTGGCTGAAATACTTTTCTTTTAGTTAGGTTGATAATTTTTCTTTTAGTTTGGTTGAAAAACTTTTCTTTTAGTTTGGTTGAAATATTTTCTTTTAGTTTGGTTGAAATACTTTTTTAGTTTGGTTGAGATATTTTTCTTTTAGTTTGGCTGAAATACTTTTCTTTTAGTTAGGTTGATAATTTTCTTTTAGTTTGGTTGAAAAACTTTTCTTTTAGTTTGGTTGAAATATTTTCTTTTAGTTTTTCGTTTCTTCTAGTTTGGATGAGATACTTTTCGTTTAGTTTGGTTGAGACACTTTTCTTTTAGTTTGGTTGAAATATTTTCTTTTAGTTTGGTTGAAATACTTTTCTTTTAGTTTGGTTGAGATACTTTTCTTTTAGTTTGGCTGAAATCCTTTTTTTTCAGTTTGATATTTTTCTTTGAAAAACTTTTCTTTTAATTAGGTTGATAATTTTTCTTTTAGTTTGGTTGAGATACTTTTCTTTTAGTTTGGTTAAGAGGTCATGTCTTAACTTTTCTCAGTCAAAAAAAATGTCAGCTATATCTAGTTCATGACGTTTATCTTTTTTTTTATATATTTATCAATTTATCTTTTTTATATATTTATCAATTTATCTTTTTTTAAGAAGTGAGATCTTTTCTTTTGGTATTTCCCTTTACCTTCTCTTATGGGCCCTGTGGGCTTGTTCCATTTGAATAGGGGTCATCTTCTGAATAATAATAATAATAATAATAATAATAATAATAATAATAATAATAATAATAATAATAATAATAATAATAATAATAATATGACGTTCGATTTGAAGTAAGCGGAGCTCCATCATACGCGTTTATATACGAACAATTTTCCACTATCAAAAGACAACTATACTTTACAACCAATCAACGTCATCAAAAGTGCACTCTGCAACGTAAGCAACTGAATAAATCAATCAAGAACGGCCCAAGGATAACCTGTCAATACAGGGAGAGGGCAAAATGAAGTTATACCGCCAACGCCTGGCCGATATAAAGAAACGTCCGGGAAGAAATTCGTTTACCTCTTAATCTCATTCCTTCACCTCGTATCAACTGAGAGGGGTCTCTCTCTCTCTCTCTCTCTCTCTCTCTCTCTCTCTCTCTCTCTCTCTCTCTCTCATGGTGGAGATGAAAAACAAAGGCACATCGTTCAGAAATGCAATAACTGTTTATGGCAAAACTTGACTCTGTCTTGGAGTCTGCGCAGGAAATGGAAGGCAGAAGAAAATGAAAACAATAAAAGTGAAATGAACAATAAAAAAACAAATTAAAAAAAAAAACACAGAGACAACACGGAAAATGAAATGCAAGGAGGTGGGAAGAAATGAAAATGATGTGAACAAACAAGAAAGCGGAGTGGACAAATTTTATGGAGACAAAATGTCAAGAATACGCAGTGAACAAAACTTTAAGAAAGCAAAATGAATGTGATAAAAGAAATTGGGAAAGAGAAATAAATAAATAAATATATATATATATATATATATATATATATATATATATATATATATATATATATATATATATATATATATATATATATATATATATATGGCGTTCAGTTCCAGAATGCCATTTACCAAAGTGATTGATGTGCTTTGAAGTAAATGAAATAAATAAAAAAATAAAAATAAAATTACTCCGGAGGACGCTATATTGCCGCTCACGCAGAGGAGGACTCTTGATACAGTGCTCTCTCTCTCTCTCTCTCTCTCTCTCTCTCTCTCTCTCTCTCTCTCTCTCTCTCTCTCCTACTCCTAACCCAATCTTTTTCGAGAAAACCCTTTTCCCTTCTGGTCGTAGCAACCTGACCTGGTAAAAATAAATGGGGGGTAATGAAAGGCGGATTGGAGAGAGAGAGAGAGAGAGAGAGAGAGAGAGAGAGAGACGAGGCTGTACGGAAATCAATAACCCTTGGCCCTAAGTCGTAGATTGTCATGAACACTCTTTTCCTTCAAAGAAAAGAGCTCTTATGCTTTCGCTATTTTTGGCAAATATTGATTCCCTCCGTAACGGCTGAGTTAGCAGATTGCCCAGCAATCTATGATCCCTAGATTACGCACGAAGGGATGCACTCTGCAGATTTCAACATGACCAAAAAAAAAAAAAAAAAATAAAAAAAAAAAAAAAAAAAAAAAAAAAACAACAGCAGCAGTCTACAGAATACGGAATACCTTGACTTGTACAGCTGGAATATAGAATACAGAATTGACGCTACAGGTCAAGCGCTGGGACCTACGAGGTCATTCAGCGCTGAAAGGGAAACTGGGAGCAAAGAGGTTTGAAAGGTGTAACAGGAGGAAAACCTCGCAGTTTTTTAGAAGAGGGTTGAGGAAAGTCAGATGGAAGAAAGAGAATTCTGAACAGAGGTACAGTAAAAGGAATGAAAGGGGTTGCATCTAGGGGGCAGAAGGGACGCTGCAAAGGACCATAAGTAATGCCTACAGTGCACCGCATGAGGTGCACTGGCGGCAGTAACCCCCTACGGGAAATACTGCAGTTGTCTCAGCAACAATGACGGCAATATTGAAGCAATCTTGCAACTGCATCGCATTTATGTCTCAGCAACAATGACGGCAATATTGAAGCAATCTTGCAACTGCATCGCATTTATGTCTCAGCAACAATGACGGCAATATTGAAGCAATCTTGCAACTGCATCGTATTTATATGTCCAATACATCAAGTTCCTCTTCCATATTTTTGAAAATTAAAAACATAAGAGGTCATTGCCTACAGACTGTGTGTGTTTATAATGGCTGCGGTATGCTTTTGGTCAAAGCTTTTGGTGTATAAGTGTTATCTACAGTGTGATTTCAATATTATTCTGAAAAATGAATTACCACAAAGCAAATTTCTGGTCGGCTATTTTGACACCCTGACCCCTTGACCAACCAACAGAGACTGCAAGGGTTACGGTTCTATATATACATAGACTGTATATATACATATATACTGTATACATATTCTATATATATATATATATATATATATATATATATATATATATATATACATATATATATATATATATATATATACATACATACATACATACATATACATATATGCGTGTGTGTGTGTGTGTGATAAACAAAATCGTCAGTGTAAACAAAACAGCTAATAATGCATTTTTTAACCTTATACACAAATGTAATAATTCATTAGTGTTTTCAAACAATTTTTAAATGTTATTTTAAAATTCACTTGAACTAACACATTATCTAAATAAAACACAGTCTTGCAACTGTCCCTGGATGCAATTTAAGCAATTTAACGACGAAAGTCTCTTAACGACAGCCTAACAATTACCCTCTCAAGAGTATTCAGTCAGACGTAATGCTGAATACGACTCCATCATGGTTCTTACAATTGCAAAGTAACGCAAATGAAAACACAAAGCCAGAAGGAACGATGATCAATCTCCGTGCAGAGCTGTGCTTAATAATCTATACCTCGGTTACGAATTGGACTGAAATCCATTCCAGATAAGAGTCACCCTTACTAACGGACAGACGGACTCCAAATCATATATAAGTAAATAAGTAAATAAATAAATAAATAAATAAATAAATAAATAAATAAATAAATAAATAAATAAATACTTAATTAAGTAAAAAAATAAATAACTTAGCAGACAGATAAATAAATAAACTAACCGCGAGATTTTTTCTACGCGAAAGTAATAAAACTTCGCTGCTTTGTCGAGTGAAACAAGGGGATTTCGTCACATCGTACCTTAGGACGAGCCACTACACCTCTTTCAATTGAGCTACGTCAAGATCACAGGAGCATTCGTGTTAATATACGAAACAGGTGGTTTATTCCTGATCCCAAACATAGATCACCTACAAAACAAAAAAAAAAACAAAAAAACGCTACAGAGTATAATATTGCCTTCACAGTCGCCCCTTTAATAACGGCGGGTTGTTGGAGGCAATAACGACGTGGGAGACAAAGTGTTCTATATATTTCAGAATACGGCACACAAAGAAAGAAGCCTGGCAGGGACGTTCATACTCGATAAATGTGTGGGTGAGGATTTCAGAGTAATATAGAGAGATTAACAAAACATAGCAAATGGGGAAATTATTATTCAGAGCAGGCACATATATCTAGGCAAGAAAGACTAACATGAAATGCAACCTTGTATATACTGTATGTACGCAAGTATGTATGTATGTGTACACACACACATATATATACATATATATATGATATATATAAATATGCATAAACATATGCATATATATATGTATAAATATATATTTATATTTGTGCACACACAATATATATATATATATATATATATATATATATATATATATATATATATATATATATATATATATATATATATATATGTATGTATGTATGTATAAACATCACCTCTAGATAACTGATCACAGTAACTGCATTCAGAATTCCCCCTCGCCCCCCAATAAAAAACAAATAAAAAAAACTGACTTCGACATACGACCTTTAAATCCCGGGAAAATAGGCAAAAACTTGATTTCGAAATCACAGTTCCAAACTCATCATTTAATAATTACCAATGAGCATTCAAAAAAAAAAAAAAAAACCTAAAAATGAGTAGCCTGCACGAAAACTGATAAAATTATTTCTCTCGACTTCCCGACCTGCGCGCTCAACTTTGCACATCCATCAGGGAAAATTCAGTTTAAAATACCGTCGCTGCTTGTTAACTCATATGCCATGCACGCACTGCATGCTTTCGCTGGAGAGGGAGAGGAAGAGAGAGGATGTGGGGGTGGTGTAAAGGAGAGGAAGAGGAGGAATGTGGTGATAAAGGGTGGGGGAAGAGTAATGGGCTAATTGAGCAAGGTTACGGAAATGCAACGCTGATTAAATTCCTAGTTGGCAACAGAGAGAGAGAGAGAGAGAGAGAGAGAGAGAGAGAGAGAGAGAGAGAGAGAGAGAGAGTGCGCATTACGGTGATAAAAAATCAGTCTTTACAGACATTAACCTTCAATTTTCAAATACTTTGAAAGTAATATTTAAAGTACCACTGAAGACAGATTAGGCCTACACACTAGTCTGTACAATTCTCGTGTCAAAAAAACAGCCAACTGCAAAGGAGATAACAAAAGAAAAATAACCCTGCAAAATAAAAACAACAAACAACAAACTGCAGCCCATTTCCTCTAGATCGCAAAAAAAAAAAAAAAAAAAAAAAAAAAAAAACAGAAGCCAATAACTACCGCTCACCCCAGCTGTCGATAATAGTGACTGAAAGTAATAATTCCCACAAAACTCGAACCTATTGGTCTCCCCTTTTCCCTCCTCTCCACCCCCCTCCCCTCCCGGCCCTGCAGAGAGAGAGAGAGAGAGAGAGAGAGAGAGAGAGAGAGAGAGAGAGAAAGAAAAATGCAATTAACTTTTGATGAATGCTGCACTTACCTTTGTACCTGATACGTTCCGTTACATGATTTTTTTTTCTCCCGGTGACGAACTGTAACTTATACACAGATAACTCGTAATCACTCTTTTATATACAAAATATATATATATATATATTTATATGTTATATTTATTTAATCTCTATATTCAATATAGCTTTTCAATTTCTTACAAAAAGGCACAGTCACATTACTTTTTGCGTTTCGGTGAAGAAACAGAATTCGCTTGCTAGTTTATCCTGATTACTGTTACTACAAAAATAGTCCTTTCTACGATGCTCTATTTAGAAGATAAGTCACTGTTTGTACACACAACATCCACTGATGAAACAACTAACGTAGGCAACAAACTACGATATTACCCGATTTCAGACACGGTAGACAATTTCACTTCAAAACAGCACTAGGGGATAGAACAAAATATCTCTGTCTTTACAGTTGTGGGGGATTGGGGACCAAAAAACAGTGAAACATCCAAGTAACGAAACAGTAGTATTCTAGACTTTACTATAGAATTGACACTATAGGAATGTCAGTGCAGATGCAAGTCTTCTGCCCAATTATAGTCATCACAAAACATACACTGAATATATTTATATACTTATACTTCCTTTTATGCATACATTTAATTCCGCTGGCAAAACAGAACCAGGTATTGCTGTGCTGACAGAATGTCCCGGTTCCGTCAGTTTCCTCCGCCTTCTTGAGGAGATGAAGGAAGTGACGCCAGGACAGATACAGAGGTCACCCGTTAATTCTTGCCCGCTGCGCGAGTCGACGGTGACGACGACGGGACAGCCATGACGCCATCTGCAACGTGGGATTGACAGGAGCCGAGATCTCCAACCGTTAGGGCGACACCGGAACGAGTAACTTGGCCATCTGGTCTTCCAGAGAAGCCTCCGACTGCACCGACCGCTGGTTGGGGTGGGTGGTGTCGATGAAGGCGTTGTGGGGAAGGACACTCCGCATCCACTCCACGCCCTGAGGCGTCACCCTCGTGCCTCCCAGGTCGACGTGCGTCAGGGTGGCGCTCAGCGGGTTCAGCTGTTCGGGGTCCATGGGCACCAACAGGGCGCTTTCCCCGATGGGCACCTGGCTGTTCGCCGACAAGGGTCTGTACCGCGACTGCTGTCTCGTCATCGTGGTGCGCAAATTGCGCCAGCGGGAGAAGAGGCGGCGCCAGCGGGACCTCGTGTACGCGTCCCGTCGGAGCATCAGCCTCCGAAGGCCATCGTCGGTGACTCCCCTGGAGCCCCGCACGCAGAGGGTGGTGAGAGTGAAGCAGGCGGCGCCCACCACCGCCAAGACGTTGTCGTCGGCGGAGTTGGGCAGATTGAGGGTGGAGAGGCGCGGCATGGCGCCCAGGGCGTGCACCAGCAGCTCCCGGGAGAGAGGATGACACCTGTAGGAGAGGGCGGTCAGCCTGTCCCCGACCAGCTCCAGCAGGTGCAGCAGGGGATCGTGGTCGAGAGGCGCCCAGTGGTACTCCAAGGGCAGCCAACGCGGGCGCGACGCCTGGACGGCCGTCACCACAGCCGTCAGGAGGCGCGGGCTCAGTCGGAGCAGGTAGGAGGCCACGCTGCTCATCGCCGCCGAGCCCAGGGGCGTGACGACGGCCTCTTCGACGAGGCCGGCCAACACCATGACGGCGCGCCCTTCCAGGCTGATTCCGAACAGTTCCACGCAGCCCTCGCCTCCGCAGCAGAAGCCATCGTCGGGTTCGGCGATGGTTCCCGTGGGCGAGAGACTGGGCTGCTTGTTGGCAAGCATCTTTTTTTTTTTTTTTTAGTCACTGCTTCCGACTTCAGAGGAGGACAACGATGCTCTCACTAATGTGCCGGTCATTTCTATCTCCCTCTGTGTTCCCTTACGGAGCCTTTTCATGAAATGTCACCTCACGAGTATCTCAACAATTCTTTTCACATGCCTCACACTCAACTGGCCGAGTGACAGGACCGCACCGTCACCCTTTGTGAAGTTCCCAATGGCTGTCTATTACAACAAGGAGGAGTAAGAGATTAAGGATACGTGACACGTGACCACACAAATGACACAACACAATCAGCACAAGTAATATAATCAGACAAAAACAAGATGAGCTTTATTAAAAAAGAAAAAACATTCTTAGGTCAGCATTCATGATGAATAACGCTGCTAACATGCGAATAATTGGGAGATGGGTCACGAATAAAATTATTATTCTTATTATTATTACTGTTATTATTATTATTAATCAGAAGATGACACCTATTCATGTGAAACAAGCCCACCACAGGGGCCACTTACTTGAAATTCAAGCTTCCAAACAACATTACGGTGTTCATTAGGAAGAAACAAGAGGAGGTAAAGGGACATACGGAAAGGAGATCTCTCACTTAATAAAAAATAAAAATAATTAATTAATAAATAGGTAAAATTGTATTAAAACACAAGAAGACTATTATTAAGGCAGTAATGCATTGCGTCTCCGCTTGAACTTCTGAAGCGGTTCCAATTGCACGACGTCCCAAGGGGAGAGAAAATAGGAACTCCCACAATGCAACGCAATAATCCGGCGTCCGGACCAATATCCGATAAAAGCGTGTTTTCAGTGGGAAATACTAAGAGCCAAACGAACAATGGTAGATATATACTTCAATGACTGGGCCTTTGCGTCTGCGAACGTGAATATGCAACAAGTTATTCTTCTTGCATACATTAACAGTCTATGCGTATGTTGTCATTCATTACTATAAAATATATATATATATATATATATATATATATATATATATATATATATATATATATATATATATATATATATACATATATATATAAGTCCAAAAGCATAAAAATTCACAGAACAAAAGTGAACCTCACATATGAGAGAGAGAGAGAGAGAGAGAGAGAGAGAGAGAGAGAGAGAGAGAGAGAGAGAGAGAGAGAGAGAGAGAATTTACAATTACCATAAAGTATACATAAAATTGAATACCTTCATTTAGTGGTGATTTTGCTGATTCTTCTAAACCAAAAAAGAACAATAATAATTTTAAATAAACATAACTCAGTTATTCATAATCTCCAAACACCGTTCGTTCAAAATCCCAAAAATTATTCGACTAGTACTACCGTACAACCATAACTTTTGAGAATAATTCAGGCACGAGTAGGATTTTAAATTTAAGGCCAATCCTTTTTATAGCGCGGGCCATTATTTTATTTACTTAAACAAAGGCACACTTTAAACTCCAACAAACAAACGAAAGTTGTCAATTAAGGAGTATTTGTTTCTCTGTCATTTATACAAAACAAACCAAAGTTTTCTTGAGTAATCTGTTAATGATAAAGAACCGGGTATAAAGGTGTAGCATTTGTTCCTCATCAGCAATTTGCTAAGATTCACATTTGTGAAGATAATTCGAAAAACCCTACGGATATCCAAACGCACGTTTCACTATCCCTTGCATCGAATCTGAATTTGAATATATAAGATTTAAGCCAAAGGCTAAGAACCAGGACCTATGACGAGGTCATTCAGTAATGAAAGGGAAACTGAGAGTAATGGAGGCTTGAAAGGTTTAACAGGGGGAAAACCTCGCAGTTGTTGCACTATGAAACAATTCTTAGGAGAGGGCGAAGGAAAGCAAGATGGAAAAGTATACCTTAGTTTTTACCAGACCACTGAGCTGATTAACAGCTCTCCTAGAGAGGGCTGGCCCGAAGGATTAGACTTATTTTACGTGGCTAAGAACCAACTGGTTACCTAGCAACGGGACCTACAGCTTATTGTGGAATCCGAACCACACCAAGAAATGAATTCCTATCACCAGAAATAAATTCCCCTAATTCTTCTAAGAACGGAGTTATCATGAGAGGAACGAAAGGGGTTGAAGCAGCTGGGGCCAAAAGGAAGCTGCAAAGAATCTCAACTAACGCCTACAGTGCACCACGTGAGGCGCACCGAGACGGCACTACTACCCCACCACCCGCCCCCCAACCCTCGAAGGATACCAAATGTGAAGGTCGATCCAAACAGCCTCTTCATAATCAACCTGGAGCGACGCTGCCAGCGCTGTACATTACCTCCCTGTCAATTTACCTCGAAACCTACGACCTGTTTCCGTAACACGAAAATCTGCCGCGACGTTTCAGCGCCGTAAAGTTTCCTTTTAGACTTCCGTTTCGATCGGAGGTCGCGGCCCCGACGAAAAGTTATGCCGTCGGCGGACTTATATCAAGTGCCGGAGGGCGTGCAGTTTCTCCAATAAACAATTGTTTTTATGTTCTTTCCAGTCCGCATTGTGGCGATTTTTCATGTATGCACGAATGGATGGACAAACTAATCAAAACAAAAGCACTCTCTCTCTCTGTATGTGTGTGTGTATGTATGTATGTATGTATGTATGTATGTATGTATGTATGTATGTATGTATGTATGTATGTATGTATGTGTATAATATATATATATATATATATATATATATATATATATATATATATATATATATATATATATATATATATATATATATATATATATATATATATGAATACACACACACACACTATATATATATATATATATATATATATATATATATATATATATATATATATATATATATATATATATATGTATATATAATCTACCCGTACACGTGAATAGTTCCTCGGTGGGTGAGCGGGTTCTGTTCTCAGCTACCACTCTGTAGGTCGCGAGTTCGAATCTCCGACCGGCCAGTGAAGAACAAGAGGAATTTGTTTCTGATAATAGAAATTCATTTCTCGCTATAATGTGGTTCGGATTCCACAATAAGCTGTAGGTCCCGTTGCTAGGTAACCAATTGGTTCTTAGCCACGTAAAAATAAATCTAATCCTTCGGGCCAGCCCTAGTAGAGCTGTTAATCAGCTCAGTGGTCTGGTTAAACTTAAGATATACTTAACTTTTTTACCCGTACATGTACGTGTACCATACGCCAGTTTCTCCTTAAGGAGGGTGAAGCCCAGAACTTATGCACAACCTGCCAGTAGGTCGGCAAGTCCTATACAAGGAAACAATGCGCAAGCAATCGCTCTATCCACTTCGTCTTGCAAAAGCAAGCCAGACCAGCTCCCCCCCCTCCCCCGGGGGGGGGGACCATGAGAACAGGAACACCCACTGAGTTCCCTGGCTGGAATTGATAAGACCAGGGACTTTCGCAACAGTGTTTGCTTTTAGGAATGGGTTCAAGACGTGCTGACATAAGCTAAGAGGAGGAAGAAAATCAAATGTAAATTGAATGTGAATGAAGAAGGACAATTAAATGCAAATGACAGGAACGAAATCATTTGGAAGAAGAGCAGCAATTACCGATATCGATGTTTGATAATGAAGCCCATTATATATTAATTGGCGGATACGATTACTTCCTCTCTTCTCTCTCTCTCTCTATCTCGCGTATATATACCGGTACTTTGCAATTTAAATCTCTCTCTCTCTCTCTCTCTCTCTCTCTCTCTCTCTCTCTCTCTCTCTCTCTCTCTCGAGTTCACATACCAGTACTTTGCAATTAAAATAGCCGCTTCTATGTTACCTCTCTCTCTCTCTCTCTCTCTCTCTCTCTCTCTCTCTCTCTCTCTCTCTCTCTCTCTCTCTCTCTCGAGTATACATACCGGTACTTTGCAATCTAAAAAGGCCGCCCTCTCTCTCTCTCTCTTTCTCTCTCGTATATATAACAGTACTTTGCAATTAAAATAGCCAGTTCTATGTTCTCTCTCTCTCTCTCTCGCATACCTACCGGTACTTTGCAATTAAAATAGCCGCTTCTATGTTACCTCTCTCTCTCTCTCTCTCTCTCTCTCTCTCTCTCTCTCTCTTATACACATACTCAGCAATTTCTTACAGCCCTTCTATACTACTTTAACATTTTCATAACAGAGGAGAGGAATGCTTTTCCGTTGTTTATGGCGCCTCCGTCCATACCCAGCTGCCAAACTTCATGTTTGTGTCATATGCGGCGATCATACACCTGTTATATTCATTTACCTTAGCCTGTGTGACGTTACTCTTGTAACGTGGTTTGGTCTTCCCAAGTCCTAAATATGTGTTCTGTTACTGAGTGGGACTCGGGCAAGTCATCCTTTTCTTTGCTTGTTAATTGAAGCATTTTTTCCTATTTCGATGGCCAATTATTTAAGCGTTTTTTTTTTTTGTTAGCTAGTGTGTGTATGTATATATACATATATATATTATATATATACACATACATACGTACAGTACATATCAATTTATCACACATTATTATAATATATATATATATATATATATATATATATATATATATATATATATATATATATATATATATATATATATATATTATACACGGCTTGAAAATAAAGTCGAAACCGGTCAGGACCTACACCCCGTCTCTTATTTTTCACCTGTGGTAATGTGTGATAAATGAATCACGTACAAAAGTGATTATAATTATACATCTATATATATATATATATATATATATATATATATATATATATATATATATATATATATATATATATATATATATTACATAATGTCAATATAATATATACAGTCACACAATAAAACTATTCTTATTCACTTATTTTTTAAATCCGTATCTGCTACATTTTGCTCAAATATATTCATGACGCACTGTTCACTTTTTTGCTGCACGAAGGCATTTCCACCTCATCAAAGCTTGCTGAAAGAGTTCAATGCCATTTGGCATTTCACAAATATATATGAATAATAAAAATAAAAATAATAATAATAATAATAATAATAATAATAATAATAATAATAATAATAATAATAATAATAAACACAGAATTGAAACACATTCCATAAATTGTGCAATAACAGGTCCAGTGCCATTTGGCATTTTCCAGATATATATGAATAATAAAAATAATGACGATAGTAATAATAAACCATATAAGAACTGAAACACATTCCATAAACTGTGCAATGACAGTCACCGAGGCTCACCTCACAGCAGCGTTCCAAACAAAATAAGTATCTATACAAAGAGCTGGCGATTGCGCAGTGGAAATTAAAAAGGTTAAAAAGACAAAAAAATAGGACAAGGCATTTCAAAGAGAGATTTGAAAAACTTTCAGGTGTTTCGCAAATTTGCCCAAGAGATGAGAAGCAGGCAAAAATCTGGGGATAACGAAGAGAGACAGAGAAAAAAAAAGACAGAACAAACATCTGCTTCTCCTCTGCGTTCTACGAATGGCGAGAGAGACCGCTACAGTTTAAAAACAAAGTACATAAGAAAAAAAAAACTCATAAACAAATGAAATCTGTAATCTATTCAGGCGAGAGAGAATGAAAGAATTCTAACAAACAGGGGAAAGAGAAAAGAAAGAGAGAGAGAGAGAGAGAGAGAGAGAGAGAGAGAGAGAGAGAGAGAGAGAGAGAGAGAGAGAGAGAGAGACCCTCTACCACCACTTTGCATTGGCGGGAAAGGGAAAGAGAGAGAGAGAGAGAGAGAGAGAGAGACCTTCTACCACCACTTTGCACATGCGGGAGAGAGAGAGAGAGAGAGAGAGAGAGAGAGAGAGAGAGAGAGAGAGAGAGAGAGAGAGAGAGAGAGAGAGAGAGAGAGAGAGAGAGAGAGAGAGAGCGCACGCTTGCCATTTCAATGTTGCATCAACACAGGCGAAGTTCTCGAAGGGAGGAGGAGGAGGAGGAGGAGGAGGAGGAGGAGGAGGAGGAGGAGGAGGAGGAGGAGGAGGAGGAGGAGGAGGAGGAGGAGGAGGAGGAGGAAGCGGATGCATTCGCAATATAAATATGGGATAACTTCCAAGAAGACTTGGAAATGACACTAACTGTTTAGATTACTTAGTGGTCTGGGTTTGAACCGAGTATATTCAGCCCTTTTTAGTTTTCTGTAAAAGAAAACTATTGCGGTGGCTATTTGTCTGTCCGTCCGCACTTTTTTCTGTCCTCCCTCCGATCTTCAAAACACTGAGGCTAGTGGGCTGCAAATTGGTATGTTGATCATCCACCCTCCAACCAGCAAACATGCAAAATTTCACCCCTGTGTTTCTCTATTTTCACCCCTGTGTTTCTCTATTGCATTTTGGGTTAAAGTTAGTCATGATCGTGCGTCTGGCACTTTAGGCAACCACCGGGCCGTGGCTGAAAGTTTCATGGGCCGTGGCTGAGAGTTTCATACAGCCTTATACGCGGTACAGAAAACTTCGGCGCACTCTTTACTGATCATTAGCCTTGAAACGATTTTTTGGAAACTGGAGCCGTTTAGAGTTTATTTAGGAAGATACGAATTCCTTCGAGATAAATAATAATAATAATAATAATAATAATAATAATAATAATAATAATAATAATAATAATAATAATAATAATAATAATAATAATAATAATACCAGAAAGAAGAAAACGAACTACTATTTCTGTACGGAGAGAGAGAGAGAGAGAGAGAGAGAGAGAGAGAGAGAGAGAGAGTGCCAGAGAGAGAGAGAGAGAGAGAGAGAGGAGAGAGAGAGAGAGAGAGAGAGAGAGAGAGAGAGAGAGATTTTTCTCAGGCAAAGTTAAACAATACATTTTTATTCAGATGAAGACACAACAATAAATAAATGCCAGAGAGAGAGAGAGAGAGAGAGAGAGAGAGAGAGAGAGAGAGAGAGAGAGAGAGAGAGAGAGAGTTGTTCTCATGTAAAGTTAAACAATGTTTTTATACACAAGATAACACAGCAATAAATAAATGCCAGAGAGAGAGAGAGAGAGAGAGAGAGAGAGAGAGAGAGAGAGAGAGAGAGAGAGAGAGAGAGAGAGAGAGATAATTTCCTCCGGCAAAATTGAACAATACGCCTCCGTACAGAAAAGAGTAGAGTGATAAAAACAAATCCCAACATCACTAGCAGATTCTTTTCATAAGATACTTTCAATCTCCTAGATTAATGCAGCCACGTGCGACGCCAGAGGCGACATACAGCTACTTAAAAGTCTTCCCTCAAGTTTTGTGCAAAGAGACGATAAAAATATACAAAACATGAAGATGACTGAAACCTGTAATTCTCGGCATCACTGAATATCACGAACATTTACAGAACTAAGTTTGTCAGAGATTTATAAAATTATATAAAAAAAACTAACTTGAAACCATAACTTAAATGAATATAACTTAGAAGTCTTGTTTCCCTGTAACTCACCTTCCCCAAGCCACACCAAAACCCCATACAAACTTTAAACACTCAAGATCGTAGAGATTCGTAAACATACACAGAACCCTTCACCTGAACAACTAACCTTGACTTAATATCAGGAATTTTACTTAAAAGAACACCATTTTCTTACTTCGCTTTAACCCTCCCCTCCTGCCCCCACCCCCAACACACACACACACACACACACCCCACTTAAAACAAATAAGATCGTCACAAATTTATAAAAAAAAAATTACAAAAAACTCGCTTTACCTCAACAACCTTAATTTAAAATCATAGATATTACTAAAGTGAATATCACTCACTGGGCTTTCTTCCCTGTAACCTCCACCTCCAAAAAACACACAAAACACATACACACACACACACACACACACACACACACAGACAAAACCATCCAAACTTTAAAAATTTCAAGATCGTCAAATTTATATAAAAAAAGACAAAAAAACCTTACCTCATCAACTAACCTTGATTTAAATCATAAATATTACTGATGTGAATATCGCTTACAGGTCTTACTTCTCTTTAACCCTCCCCCTTTTTCCACACACACACACACACACACACACACACACACACAAACCCTTTACCTCAACAACTAACCTTGATTTAAAATCATAAACGTTACTGGAATGAATAATACTTATAGGTCTTACTTCCCTTCAACCGCCCCCACCCACATCTACCCTCCCCACCCCCAACACATACACGCACGCCCAACCTCCAGCTGTAAACAGTTTACATTATTCCCCTACTTGAGGACCTTGCGTCATCAATTGGCCAGTATCACCCACGACAGGTGTGGCAGGTTTCACCTGGGTGTCCTCCTCCAACCTGAAGGAGACACTCAGGGCATTGAGGACAAAAAAAAAAAAAAAAAAAAATCTAATCTTACTTCTCAAGTGGCAGATTGCAAAATCAGCTGAATAATATATACCTTAATATTTAATCTAGTGGGCTTAATATTTATGTTTTCACGGTGCTGGGACTTTTCGCTACTGGACCGTACGTACCCTGACATTTCGTTATCGGACACTTCGCTACTGGACAGGTCGTTACTAGGACCCTTCGCTACTAGGACAATACGCTACCAAAAGCTATATTTGCCTTGTTCTTTATTGAATCGGTGGGGATCCAGTTTTTTTTTATTGGAATAGTAACATACATGTTAATAATAATAATAATAATAATAATAATAATAATAATAATAATAATAATAATAATAATAATTAGTGATTTTATAAACTAACACAAGTGAGAAAAAAAATCTTTGTTATAATTCATCATTTATACACTAGCTAGTATCACTTACAATGTATGTATCATAAAATCAAAATATAAAATAAAAAGTATTAAAAGAAAAATGACTTTAATTTCAGTACTGATCAAAGCTTCAAGTTATGGGCGATAGGTTTAAGAAAATTCATTTTACATTCAGGGTCGTAACGATTAATAACTTTCAGAATCCTCTGCTCACATTCCTTATACTTTTTTTCCTTGGAAGCTGGGTAACCGCATTTTATTTGTATTATTTTCGATCCCGCTAGTGCTCCCTCGTTTTCTAAGGTGTCAATAAGTTTCCATATTTTAGGGTGTGAGCTTATAACTGACATTCCAAGGGAGCTATGAGCACCCCCCCGCCTATAAGTTATTTGTCCTTGGCATTTCATTGATTGTCCTTTCGTAAACATTCCACACATCTATAGGAAACAGGGTGATCTAGTCTTCTCCTCCTAGATCCACGGCCTCGTTCACCACCAATATAATTTGTAGCGAAGTAAGAAACAATTTCTTTTGGGATTTCGTCATCATCAGTTAACTCTTCAAATCCTTCGACGAAGTCGTTTTTGGGTAAAAATGTCGGTGCTGGGAAACACCGCACTTTCAAACTAAAGCCGTCGTCTTCATGGTATCGTACCTTGTATCCAGCTTGAACTGTATGTTTGTAAATATTCTGAGCTAAATTACATAACACCAGGTAACTTCCGTTTCTTGAAAAACAGTCTTCAGAGAATTTAAGACCGCTTTTTCAAAGTCAACCACAATATGATCTGACTCATAATTTTGTACAAGCTCTTTAATTATGCAGAAGAAGCGTTTATAAGTGGCCTCGATTTTGTCAGGCAGCAGTGCAAAGTCGGGAAACAATCATGCTTTTATTTTGAATATGCATGGTACATAAATGGTAGTATATTATTGGACAACACTTGAATGTTCCAACGCGGGCCCACACTTCAAAGTTCTTCCAATCCCTTAACCCACCTTCAGATGCAAATACTAAAACCCTTTCAAGATCATCTTCACCACTGTCATACTGCAGAAATAGCGGCCCATTACTCAGTTTGGCGTACTCTTCACGAATCAGATCAACATGACGTGTTTTTGGGATTGGAGGACATTCATTTTTCTTTTGCCTCCAACGGCGTATATTACGGCTTAAATTTGATGCAGAAGGAAGTTCAGCTACGGCACATTCATGCAAATTCTTCAATTCAGTAGCAAGCAAAGTACGACAGGAGTCCTGGGTTCCTGGTTTATCCTTATCTTTCGTTTATCATATTCATAATTCAAATCATCCACTAACTTGGTTTGTTTTCTTCTGGATGTAATCGTGCTTCCTCGGCTTCTTGACTGACTAAAGGTTCAATAACTTAAAAAAAAAAAAAAAAGGACTTGGTGGATGGTAAATGAAATAAGAAGGATAGAAGGTATAATTACAATAACAAGGTATTCAGTATTGAAGTAATTTGGGAAATTGGTGGTTCGTAAATGAAACAAGATAGAAAGATGGTATAATTACATTAACAAGGTATTCAGTATGTAAATAATTATACAGGTAGCGTATTGTCCTAGTAGCGACGGGTCCTACTAACGAACTGTCCAGTAGCGAAGTGTTCGGCAACGAAATGTCCGGGTACGAATGGTCCAGTAACGAAACGTCCGGACACCGTTTTCACTAACAGGGCTATGCTGGACCAAACCACATCAGTGAAAACCAGTATGTCTTTTGCAAATACTAATGAGTGAACGCGTAACAGAATTAAGTTTCTTGTTTCTTATTTTAATTCCCGTCTTTTGCAAATACTAATGAGTGAACGCGTAACAGAATTAAGTTTCCTGTTTCTTATTTTAATTCCTGTCATTTGTAATTACTAATGATTGAACGTGTAACAGAATTTAGAATTTTTTCTATTTTAATTCCTGTCATTTGTCAATACCAATGACTGAACGTGTAACAGAACTGAGTCTTTTGTTCCTTATTTCAATTCCTGTCATTTGCACATACCAGTGACAAGGTGCGACAGAATTTGGTATTGTTCCAAATTTTAAAACGCATTTCATTATGTAATATCAACTAAATACAAAAACACATCTGAACTAAGAACCTCTACATGAACTCCGCTAATAAATTTCAAGGTAAAATTCGACATTAATTATGTAACCAGCTAACACAAAATCAAGCAACATCTTGAAGTCTTCGTGGTTAATGTTGATGCAAGCACGTGCACCTGTTTGTCACTGCCAAAAAAAAAAATAAATAAATAAATAAATAAATAAATAAATAAATAAATGTAACTGCAAAGGCTCCACCAATTCTCGTCCATCTGTTAAGAAAATTTAAAAGTGTTTTTCTCCCGACCCGTCTTCTTCCCACGGACAAAAAAAGGGGGAACTCATTAATAAAACATTTATCTTCATTAAGTCTGCAAACGTAAACTTTTGTATCCTGGAAGAAACACGGCTCTTGAAAATATTAAAAGTAATTGTCCGCTGTATAATGTCTCTACGTCTGGCATTCAGAAACTGAATAATTTTCTCCCCAGTCCAGAATTATTCCTTGATTTCTTTTTAATTACGGTTTCTATACTGTTTACTTCTTTCCCGAATGCGGAATGAAGGGTTTTACCGCGTAAATTGTCAGGTGCATAAAAAATATACCACATTCACAATTAAAATTATAACAAACGACAATGCTTCCAACAAAATTAATGTATTTATGATTACAGGACGTAGATACTGCATGAGAAATATACTTATATCTTTATCAGTAAATTATATTTCATATTTATATTTTGTACCTACATTTGAATACTTGAGAAAACTATAATACAGAAACAACTTTTGTATTAATATTCTGTTCCTGTTTTATGATTATAACTTCAACGACAGACAAAGCTTTGGCGTACAAGAAGTTCGCGCAAATCACATGATGACAGCGTGCAGGCGAATGAAATTCGCAATGTTTGAATAAAAACCCCATACGAGGTATTACTGTCAGTCACCAAGCGTCAAATAAACTAGTGAAAGTCTCTTATTTTAGCGACAAATTACTGTAATTACCAAGTGTGAAAATAAACTATTGAAAGCATTTTATTTTAGCGACTGATTACTGTAGTCACCAAGTTTGAAAATAAACTATTGAAAGTCTTTTTTAGCGACATGTATTCTGTACTTACCAAATGTGAAAATAAACTAGTGACAGCATTTCAATTTAGCGACAAATTACTGTAATCACCAAGCGTGAAAATAAACCACTGAAAGCCTTCAATTTAGCGAATAATTTTTGTAATCACCAAGTGTGACTATAAACCAAAGAAAGCCTTTTATTTTAGCGAACGATTTCTATAATCACCAAGTGTGAAAAAAACCCTTTTATTTTGGCGAATGATTTCTGTAATCACCAAGCGTGAAAACAAACTATTGCAAGCCTTTCATTTTAACGAAATGATTTACGTAGTCACCAAGCGTAAAAATAAAAAGAATTTAACGGGGACCTCCTTGCCAGCTTTTCGGTGTTTGTAGCAGAGGACGGGTCCTATTCTTGTTGGGGGTCATTTAACTGAGTTTTTTTGTAATTTTTTTTTTTTTTGAGAAAGAATTCTAGTCTCCCTCAAAAAAGCTAAAACAGTTGTTTTTGTTTATTTTTTGTTTGAGGATGAATGCTGGGCCCCTTCAATAAAAGGCCCAAAAGCCAGTGAGTCAAGAGGCTTATAATATACTCCTATCATTGTCTTTTCTTTATATTTTTGACTAAATGTATTACGTTCAAGAAAAGACAATGATAGGAGTATATTATAAGCCACTTAACTCACTAGCTTTCGGCCTTTTATTTGAGGGCCCAGAATTCGTCCTCAAACAAAAATATAAACAAACAACTGTTTTAGCTTCTCTGAGAGAGACTAGAATTCTTTCTAAAAAAAATTACAAAAAACTCAGTTAAATGACCCCCAACAAGAACAGGGGCCCTTCCTCTGCTACAAACAACGAAAAGCTGGCAAGGAGGTCCCCGTTAAATTCTTTGGCTACCATCACGAAGCCCACAGCACTCGGTAGTACATTGCTGGGCCAGTCCGTAATATTAAAACATTTCAAGATAGTACTTCGCTGCGCAAATTTGTTTTATCACTACGCTTCACGATAGGACATTGCTTTGCCAATCTGTAATCTCACACCATTTCAAGATAGTTCAATGCTTCGCCAATCTGTAATCTTGCTACATCTTAAGATAGTTCATTGCGCCCCAATCTGTAATCCTCCTACATTTCAAGATAGTACATCGCTGCGCCAATCTGTAATCTTACTACATTACAAGATAGTACACTGCTAAGCCAAATTGTTGTACGTTGCTTCGCCAATCCGTCGTAATCTTACTACATTTCAAGATAGTACATCGCTGAGCCAGTCTTACTACATTTCAAGATAGACTACAGATTGGGGCAGCGATGTACTATCTCGAAATGTAGTTAAGATTACAGTTTGGCTTAGCAGCGTAAGATTACAGATTGGGGCAGCGATGTACTTCCTACACTTCAAGACAGTACATCGCTGTGCCAATCTGTAATACCACTACTAGACAAATAGCGAAAACGACCCACACCTACATGAAAAAAAAACTGCATATATTACGTACATCCCGCAAAAAAAAAAAAACAACGTCCACACATATTCCATACAGCAACATACACCTGAAGGACAAAAACTGCGAGATTATTAACAACGGAAAAAAATTACTTGTTCCTTTTTTGCAACCTCATGGGCAATACGTTAAAGCTAAAAAAAAAAAAAAAAAAAAAAAAAACTTAGAGAATACTACTACTTGTGGGAGTTTTTTTATGCCATGAATATTTATATGTCGTCGTGCGGGTTAATGACGGTACACCGCGTGGAGAGTGAAAAGGGATTTTTTTTTGTTTGTTAAAATATGAATGTGAACTCCAAACAAATGGACATGCATGAATATTTATGTTTGTTGTGTGATCACGTGACGAGAAACAGACATTCAAATTCATCTTGATTGTTATTAAACGTGAAAGGCTTGTTAAAATATAAAAATAGAAACAAATATCTGATGCCCTACGTGTTCAAACCTCTGCTACATGAAAAACACAAAACAACGCACACATAACAAGCGTAGTGGTAAATAAATACATAAATAAACAATAAAAATACATAAATACATTAATTAATATATTAATAAATAAGTAGTTACAAAAATAAATGAACAATTTCGAAACAGAAACGGCCCAAAGCGTGAAGAAGATGGCGAGGCCTTATTCATCCTCCAGATATTTTCTAGATCCGCCACGTAACACAAACACAAACACAAACACACACACACACACACACACACTTTGAGTTACCGAGGCATCATGACGTGGCAAAATGAATTTCCTATCGCGGCCGGCTCTCTCTCTCTCTCTCTCTCGCCCCTCTCCCGGGCAATAATATCCGCATTTTACGACACCCAATATGAATAATACATATCCCGGGATAAACCGACTTCGCCTCCGCGCTCCCAACCTGCGTGGGTCCTCTCTGGAGAGAGAGAGAGAGAGAGAGAGAGAGAGAGAGAGAGAGAGAGAGAGAGAGAGAGAGAGGGAGGGGGGCTGAGGGGGAATGGATCTGCTTTGTTAGGAAAAACCAATATAAAATACAAATTTTATATATATAATATTTATACATTAATTTTCATCACATCACCGTGGCAATTTCTATTCACGAACATTAAGCTACAAACGTCATTTAATATATATATCCAATTCGCTCTACCTCGAAAATAATTATATATACAGTATATATACACATATATATATGTATATGTATATACGTATGTATGTAAATATTTTTGAGGTAGAGCAAATTAGATATATATTAAATGACATTTGTAGCTCAACGTTTGTGAATAAAATGGTCACGGTTATGTGATGAAAATTAATATATAAATGAGAGAGAGAGAGAGAGAGAGAGAGAGAGAGAGAGAGAGAGAGAGAGAGAGAGAGAGAGAGAGAACCGACTGACATCCAACCCAGAACCCGAAAGAAAGAAGCAGCGGAGGGCTCATACATTCGCCAGGTTGAATCGGTTCACTGGCTGGCCCCCGAGAGTTATACACACACATATCGATCCCAGATCCGGACAAAACTGGAGAGATAATAATAATAATGTCAAAATTAACAGGCCCTGCCCTGAAGGAGACGTCATACGAAGAAAGCTGAAACTTACAACAAACTTCGTTTTGTTTCGTGCGGTCCGTAATGTCATTTTGAATGACGCATTTTGACTCGTGAGTCGGTGGTACTTTGGCTTGTTATCTAAGCGTCCCCAGCTCCGAGGTGCTAGTTCTAAACGTGGCGGAAGCTCCTTGGGACGCCGTGTTTAGTACTAGCCCTCGGGGGTCAAAGTGTTATATACACCCATTTCTATATCGTGTGGTCGACAAATCATATTAATAAACGATATCTTCGTGCGGCCGTCTACCTGACATTCACCAAACGGTGCTTAGTACTAGCACCTCGGAGTAGTGAAAATGAGGGAGTTGAAGGGGTTGGCCAGCAAGATAAAGAGAATCAGAGAAGAAATCAGATGAAGTATGATGATCTGAAGGTGGAATTGGGAGTGGAAGAAAGGGAGTTGAAAGAAGGGGGTGGAAGGAAGGGAGTGGGTGGGAGTGAAAGGAAATTGAAAAAAGGGAGTGAAATGAAGGGAGTGAAAGGAAGGCAGTAAAAGGGAGTTGAAGGAAGAGACTGAAAGGAAGGCAACTGAAGGAAGGGAATTGAAGGGGAGTTGAAGAAAGGGGAAGTTGAAGGGAGTAAGAGAGTTTCCAGGTGAACGATCCACGGGTAACCTTAACCTTAAATAAAAAAAAAAACTATTAAGGCTAGAGGGCTGCAATTTGGCATGTTTGATAATTGAAGGGTGGATAATCAACATACCAATTTGCAGCCATCTACCCTCAGTAGTTTTTAAGATCTGAGGGCGGACGGACAGACAACGCCATCTCAATAGTTTTCTTTTACAGAAAAGCAATACGACCTGTGTGTGTGTGTCTACTATAGAACGATCGTTAAAAAAAACGCTGGCTACGCATTCCTCGTAACAATAACCACATTATTAAAGTACAACTTCAATTACTAGAGACCTGCTCAGTTCTCAAGTAGAAGATGAAAAAAAAGTGGAAAACCTCAGGCCTGAAACATTTTTTTTTTTTTGACGAGCTGGAAAAATCCATAACAACAGATGATAATCAGACGTCAATCTTAAAAACAGTGAAATGTTTGTCCGGTGTGCTTTCATTACGAAAAAAAGAACGAAAAGGATTGGAAAAAGATTTGCAGGCCAGTATAAAGCTGCTGATGTCTGGAAGACATTGGATAAAACATCGGTATTCAATAAATCATGATTATTATGCACCACAGGTTATTCACTGGGTTTCAGAATTTGACAAAAAAGACAAGAGAGTATGTAGGAGGAGGTTACAGACAATGCAACCTGAGAGAGAGAGAGAGAGAGAGAGAGAGAGAGAGAGAGAGAGAGAGAGAGAGAGAGATTCTCACTTCCTCACTGTTGTTTTCAACCCGACTTCCTATAAGGAAGGCATTCGCTGTAAACAAGATTCGGCCCCACCACACTATACGAAGAACACAAAGCCCTTGTCATACATTTAAAATAATTCAACATCATTTTTCACTATCACTCCCAGAACTTAAAGAACAAACAATGAAAATATTATACCTAAATATTAAAAATCATTTATCACTATCACTGTCAGAACTTGAAGGTCAAATGCTGATGAACGAGTTTGATGGTGCGCGCTACCCTGCGCTGCAACCGGGCCGGACAAACAGGTTTGCAGGAGGAGGGTGGATGTGTCATGTCTCCCCTACCCTCCCGATCCCCTACCTAGCCCACCCTACCCGGAGCGGACAAACAGGTTTGCAGGAAGAGGGTGGATAGGGTCATGTCTCCCCTACCCTCCCGATCCCCTACCTAGCCCACCCTACCCGGAACGGACAAACAGGTTTGCAGGAACAGGGTGGATAAGGTCATGTCTCCCCTACCCTCCCGATCCCCGACCTATCCGGCCCAACCCGGGGTGGACAAACAGGTTTTCAGGAGGGTGGTGGATGTGTCATGTCTCCCCTGCCTACCCCGCCCCACCCAAGGCGGAGAAACAGGTTTGCAAGAGGAGGGTGGATGTGCCATGTCTCCCCTACCCTCCCGATCCCCTACCTACCCGCCCACACCCGGGGCGGACAAACAGGAAAGATCCACTCGGATTTTATTATTATAGACAGATAGACCGTGTACCCAATTCACATACGAACTAAGAACTCCAAACAATTCCGACTTAAATATACAACCAAAAACTTTCCCGTACCTGCGAATGCATTTATCCTTTTCACTGAGCCACCGAAACTCCCTCGGAAGAGATAAAAAGAAAAACTACGCACTTTTAAACGTCTCCCCCACCAGGGACGTCATTTCTCGGAAGGGGGACTGGCTCGCGGAATGTTTGACCTTATTTAATACATCTTTGTGAATACTTTTACTTATTTCCTTTTTTATTTCGGCGTTAAAAGCTTTCATTCCCTTCGGCAGTGAAGTTCGTCAGTTTATTCTGTCTTCTCTCACAGTTTCGCTCAATCTACAAGCTCCCAGTGGCCTTTTATAAATGTTGCTCTTTGACCTTTTACTAAATTTATCTTTGTAAATAGTTTTTTTTTTCATTTTCTTTACTCCTGTTCTCAAAAGTGTTCATTCTCTGAGGCAGCGAAGTTCATCAGTTCATTCTCTCTTCTTATATTCTTCAGCTCACTTCGCAGCTCCCAGAGGCCTTATATAAATGCTACTCGTTCTGTTGCCGCTGTTACATTAAATACATTGTGACCTGACGCAGCAGGGGCACTAACTCACTCAATGCCAGATCCTACCCATTAGGGGGTAATCCGAAAAATTGGCCATCAAATCAGAAACGCGTGAAATGCCTCTTTAAAAGTCTCCAGAGTGCTTCAACAATGAGGCCATTATCAGGAAGTATTAAATGCTTTCTATAAATATTTTAAATGGCTCTACTAAATATTTTAAATAGCCATGCTAAATATTTTAAATGGCTGTTCTAAATATTCTGAATGACCTAAATATTTTAAATGGCCTTCTAAATATTTTAACTGGCCATCTAAATATTTTAAACAGCCCTTCAAATATTTCAAATGGCCTTCTAAATATTTTAAATGACCCGTCTAAATACTTTAAATGGCCTTCTAAATATTTTAAATGGCCCTTCTAAATAATGTAAATGGCACTTCTAATTATTTCAAATGGCTGTTATAAATATTTGAAATGGCCCTTCTAAATATTGTAAATGGCACTTCTAAATATTGTAAATGACATTTTTAAATATTTTAAATGGCCAATCTACATATTTTAAAAGGCCAATCTAAATATTTTAAATGGTCCTTCTAAATATTTTCAATGGCATTCTAAATATATTAAATTGCCTTCTAAATATTCTAAATGGTCCTTCTAAATATTTTAAATGGCCAATCTAAATATTTTAAATGGCCAATCTAAATATTTTAAATGGACCTTCTAAATATTTTAAACGGGTTCGAAATATTTTAAATGGCCTTCTAAATACTTTAAATGGTCTTTATAATTATTTCCATCGTCCATTTAAACAAGTATAACCCCTTCGAGCATGAATTGTATGTTACAAAAAGGCGTTCCGTGGAATCTTCCATACATTTAACAGGTGGAGAATGTTCCCCATGGAATCTGACCATTAAAAATACCCACTTCCAAAGTAACTTTATTAAAGCTTTTAACTGTTTCAACTGTATCAATCAACATAAGCATTACCTTGATAATCCTATATTACAACCCTGAAGCAAGTCTCCTTGTGTTTTATAATTCACCTTACATTTTCATCCATTTATTTATTAGCCTAATTTATATACATTTTTTCCTTTCTAATAACTGACTTCTTCTTTCAGTATTTCCTGTTACTTTCTGTTGCTTCTTTCAAACGAACACCTCATTCTTTGGAAGCTTGAATTTCAAGTTAATGGGCCCTTTGGCGGGTTAGTCCCAGGAGAATTGGGTTCATCTTCTGAATAAATAATAATAATAATAATAATAATAATAATAATAATAATAATAAAACAATTACAATAAACATCACAATCTGGAATATAGAAATAGAACCCAATTCAAGAGGTGTAGCTGTTAACAATATAAATATCAGTGTTGAAAGTCTTCATGTCGGGATGTACACTCGGCAAGGAAAGTGAGGATACAGTTTTTTTAAATCTTCGGACATACACTGCTCAGTAATGAGACATCTCGCAACTTTAGAAAGGGGGAGGAGCTTCAGTCTTATTGTGTTTGTTTTTTGCTTGACCTCCTATTACTTTCAATCACATTCTACGGTTCTGAAATCATTGATACTTAAATGCAGTAGTAAGCTTTACAATATTCGTTCAAGTTGTAATTTGCAGCGACAGTTCTGAGCAAAATAAAAATTTTTCGACATAACCTACCAAGTAACCTTACCCAATCGAATTTATGACACCACAATGAACGGAATGCTTGCATAATCGAAAACGCGATCTTCCGTGATGAAATCAAGAGTTAAATTTGAGCAATGTCCAACGAGAAACTTGGGGAACAATAAAGGAACGAATGCAATATTATGATGAGAGAGAGAGAGAGAGAGAGAGAGAGAGAGAGAGAGAGAGAGAGAGAGAGAGAGAGTTGCTGTTGTGTAAGCCTACGCCTATACGTAGAGCTATTCATTTCATTATTTTGTTTTTCTTTTAGAGATTGAGCGGTACTATATTTGTATAGTATGTTTTAGCAATGGAGAGAGAGAGAGAGAGAGAGAGAGAGAGAGAGAGAGAGAGAGAGAGAGAGAGAGAGTTGCTGTTGTGTAAACCTAGGCCTACATTTAGAGCTACTCATTTCATTATTTTTTTTTCTTTTAGTGATTGAGCGATACTATATTTGTATAGTATGTTTTAGCAATGGAGAGAGAGAGAGAGAGAGAGAGAGAGAGAGAGAGAGAGAGAGAGAGAGAGAGAGAGAGAGAGAGAGAAACTATGACAACGTCAAGAAACATCCGGTTACTTGCGTTTTCCCGCCGAAGATCTGGCGGTACTCCGCACATCATAGAGAACGCTCTTGCGGATTTAAATAGATATGGTCAACCTACCCTAGCTGTCACAACACTTATTGCCATTAATTCCAGCTGGCCTTTAACACCGTGAAATACAAATATGAATGCGTAAAAATTAAAGAAATTATCATTACCTCGTATGACGATGCAATAATAAGCCTGTTCATAACGGAAAACGAGTAAATATTGCCGTTCTGATAAACAGTTCTACACCGAGATATCCATACACTATCTTTTAGATCTCTATGAACGAAGTCATCTGAGAAATTCTGATTACTTCGGGCATGCATGGTGTTTTTAAGTATCTGAGCGTTTTTGTTTTGCAGATTTAACATATATGATATAATTTGCATTGTATTTTCATATTCTAGAGTAAATTTACCGAGATTATGTGTTTTCTGTAAGAAAAAAATTAAAATTCAATTAACAGAATCTAATGAAAACTGTATCTTCACTTTTCTTGCCGAGTGTACGTGTTGAAGAAATCATTTTTGGATGCGTGTTGCGAGGCATTCTAAGACAGCCTGAGGAATTACTTCCACTTGGGAACTGATTCCACACAGCAGATTAAGGTTATAAAGACTGGGTGAATCTGACTAAAGGCAAGAAATCTGTAGAAAACATCAGGTTTCAGTTCCGAATGATCAGAAGTGACATAAAAACACTGCTGCCCCCCCCCCCTCTCAAAATTAATACGCTTTTCATACGCAAGGCATAAGAAAAACATAGAAAACTACTTATTATGCACAGAACCCATGATAAATCAACGAATTACATACATATATATAAAATATGTACGATATAATTTCATTGAGTTAGCATGGGTTCTGTATATACATGCATATGTATGCATAATTTCATTAATTTACAAAGGGTTCTATACATACATACATACGTATGTATACAATATGTATGATATAATTTCACTGATTTATCATGGGTTCTGTATATACATGAATGCATACATGTATATGTATGTATAATTTCATTAATTTACCAAGGGTTCTATAAATACATACAGTACATACGTACGTATAAAATATGTATGACATAATTTCAATGATTTATCATGGGTTCTATATATACATTCATACATACATGCATATGTATGCATAATTTCATTCATTTATCAAGGTTCTATACATGCATACATACATACGTATACCACTGGCACTTAGAAATACATTTGGCACCTGTGTCTCCTACGGAGGAGTGTAAACCATTCGTCATACTCTACCGTAAATATATTGCCATTAAAACTGAGAAAACAGAACGTAGAATGAAAATTAAAACATTAACAAACAGTTGAAAAGTTTTAAATTTATCAAACAGCTGAAAAGTTTTAAATTTAAATTTAAAAGTTTTAAATTAACTCTGAAATTCAAATCCCAGAATCTCTGCTACAAAAAAGAGTAAAAAAAACCCCGCCGAAGTTTCTTCGGCGCAATCGAGTTTTCTGTACAGCGTATAATGCTGTATGAAACTTTCAGCCACGGTCCATGAAACTCTTAGCCGCGGCCAAAGAGACTCAGCCACGATCCGGTGTTTGCCTCCGCCATGTCCCATGAAACTCTCAGTCGCGGCCCATAAAACTCACCCACGGTCCGGTGGTGGCCTGTGTTGTTGGTACCTATAGCGGTGCCAGAAGTATGATCATGGCTAAATTTACCCTTAATAAAATAAAAGCTACTGAGGCTAGAGGGCTGCAATTTGATATGTTTGATGATTAGATGGTGGATGAACAACATAGCAATTTGCAGGCCTCCAGCCTCAGTAGTTTTTAAGCTCTGAGGGCGGACAGAAAATGTGCGGACGGACAGACAAAGCCGGCACAACAGTTAACAAGCCATAATTAGCAGACTCTCTCTACAGAACGGATAATGACAAACGGTAATGGAGAGAGAGAGAGAGAGAGAGAGAGAGAGAGAGAGAGAGAGAGAGAGAGAGAGAGAGAGAGAGAGAGAGAGACTATAACTCTCATTTAAGCCCAACTTCATCTTCATAACCATTCAAGTTTCTCACATACAAACACAAAATTAACGCACCCAGCCTCCCAGAGAGAGAGAGAGAGAGAGAGAGAGAGAGAGAGAGAGAGAGAGAGAGAGAGAGAGAGAGACTTCATCTGATAACCACTCAAGTTTCTCACATATAAACACAAATCTAAGTACCTTGCCTCCCAAAAATAGGGACGAGAGAGAGAGAGAGAGAGAGAGAGAGAGAGAGAGAGAGAGAGAGAGAGAGAGAGGTCTCATGCATCTTCATTAACACCGCAGCGAACAAGACGTAGCACTCTAAATAAACAGAGTGCGAATATACACCACGTAAACTCTCACTCTCTCTCTCTCTCTCTCTCTCTCTCTCTCTCTAATATTGAATGAGGAATAAACTCATTGCGAAAATAAAAAAAAATCACATCGTATTTATACGTAACATGGTTATCAAACATTCTGGAAACACTGCCTTACCAACATTTTTTCCCCTACACGCGCGCAGGCACGCAGGCCAGTTAAACTTTCGCAAACTTTCGACTAATTAGCCGTGGAGAAACTAATCCTCTCTCTCTCTCTCTCTCTCTCTCTCTCTCTCTCTCTCTCTCTCTCTCTCTCAAGAAAATGCTCCCTTATCTTCCCAAAGATAACTTACCCGCGATGATTACGTTCAGAAATTTCCTCTTTTTTTTTTTAGACGACTGAACAAAAAGAAGTCGATTGCATTTTTCGAAAAAAAAAGAAGCCGGTTACATTTTTTCGAAAAAAGGAGTCGATCACAAAAAGAAGTCCATTACTTTAAAAAAAAAAATCGATTACATTTTTTGCAAAAAGATGTCCATTACATTTTTCGGGGAAAAAAGAGGTGATTACATTTTTTCGAAAAGAAAAAAGTTGATTACTTGAAAAAAAAAAAAAAGTCGATTACATTTTTTGAGAAAAAAGAGGCTGATTACCTTTTTCGAAAAAAAAAAAAAAAAAAAAAAAA
>NC_089748.1:33672345-33677345 GCF_040412425.1 Macrobrachium rosenbergii
AGGGGGTGGTAGGTCACTCGACGTCTAATTATTCAGTTGCGAAGCTGTTCCTCTTTAATTCAAGACTTGGAAAAAAAAAAGATTTAAAAGAGAGAGAGAGAGAGAGAGAGAGAGAGAGAGAGAGAGAGAGACTTATACACAATGCGCTGCAAGCATCAGATTAACTGCCGAGTATGAGGTTGCATAATCAGATGCCGTGAGCATATTGCAGCTGGAGAACAGCAAACCTTAAAAACTACATAACAAAAAAATACATGCATACATGTATACACGGATGCACACAGGTGCACCAACACATTATGCACATACATGTACATTATATACAATGTGTGGGTGCACTTGTGTGTATGTCTATATATGTGTATTTTATATTTTATAGGGTTTAAAGTTTGGTTCTTTTCCTAACTACAATATAAATATATATATATATATATATATATATATATATATATATATATATATATATATATATATATATATATATATATATATATAAGAACCAGAAGGATATATTTAAAGGCATTAGTACCTAGCACTTTCGCGTATTTAGTATACACATCTTCAGGGGAAAGTACTTTTCCCTGAAGAAGTGTATATCAAACACAAGAAAGCGCTAGGTATTTATGCCTTTCAACATCTCCTTCTGCGTCTCACAGCACATTTAGCTACGTGATTCTTGTGACAGAATAGAAATATATTTATATATATATATATATATAAACTAAAAATTTGCATATTCCAATTCTTTGACGATTCTCATCGCGCCATATACATATATATAAAAAAAAAATTTTTTTATATCCACGAAATGACAGTTCTACTATCGGGTAAAATTGGCCGACCGTTATCGCAATCCTTTCAAAAATAAAAAAAAATTTTTTTTTTAAATCCAAAAATGATCAGTTCTACATCATCGATATCATTGTATTTATAGTGTGCACGTTTTCAAATGCATGCCTAAAAACCTACTCCAAAGAATTTATAAAAAAAAATTGTAAAGGCGTCAAAAAAAAAAAAAAATTATATACAAATATATATATATATATATATATAATACATCATATATATATTATATTTATATATACAAGTAAAAATATAATTAAATAAATACAAATATCATACATATATAAATATATATATCCATATTTTATATATATATTATATATATATATACTATATATATATATATATATATATATATATATATATATATATATATATATATATATATATATATGTCAATATAAGTCAATAAACATAACAGTAGAATTAAACTCATGGAAATATTTACATCGACTGCTAAAAAAAATTACGAATAAAATAGGGGGTACAGAGCCCTGAACACAGCACTATAATAGCCTCTTGTAAACAAGTTCCAGCATCCACAGCATAATCACAGACGGAAACTATTTCGCAATGAAGAACACAACACCTCGGGTGGAAAGGAGAGAGAGAGAGAGAGAGAGAGAGAGAGAGAGAGAAACATCCACAGCATCATAAAAATAAACTATTTTACATTGAAGAACACAAGATCTTGAGAGAGAGAGAGAGAGAGAGAGAGAGAGAGAGAGAGAGAGAGAGAGAGAGAGGCGGCACTAAGACACAGTGACACCTTGATAGAACCTAGGAACCTCACGCTCTAGAAAACGAATTGTCCAAGTTCCTATGAACACTGGGAAAGTATCATCATCATCATCATTATTATTATTCAGAAGATGAAACCTATTCATAAGGAACAAGCCCACCAGAGGAGCCACTGACTTGAAATTCAAGCTTCCAAAGAATATGGTGCTCGTTAGGAAGAAGTAAGAGAAGGTAAAGGGAAATACAGAAAGAAGAGATCTCACTTATTAAAGAGAAATAAAATTAGTAAATAGATAAATAGATAAAACTGTACTAAAATGCAAGGAGAATAGCATTATGGTAGCAAAGCCTTGCATCTTCGCTTGAGCTTGAAGTCCCAATTGGACGACATAAAATCATTTTAATCCAGTACTTTCCGAGCGAAAGAGCAACTAGGCGAAATCCCTACCGCTGAAATCAAACATGGGAAAAGGCCCCAAAAATAAGATACCTTCCCAAGATGGTCTGAATCTTCGAGCAGTTCTGCGAGGTAAAAAAAACAAAACCCACATCGAACATTTCTTCCAGATGATCTCCCGGGATGTTTTTTTGACAACGGAACACGGAAACAATTTTCCCACAAAGACGCGGCAGACGGTCTGAATCGTATCGGATCGTCTCGGCAAAGATACGAGAGCTTGTGAACTATTTCTACTTTTTTTTTTTTATTTTACAGTGTAAGGGTATATATTTATGTCTGGAAAAATAGACCTTAGTCTTAATAATAATAATAAAATAATAACAATAATAAAAGTAAACCATAAAAACCTCATAACACAATGGTGTGAATGTAAATAAATATTACAAATATATATACAAACGAGAGCTTTCGAAAACCTGCTCGATTCTCCTTTGTAATAATAATAATAATAATAATAATAATAATAATAATAATAATAATAATAATAATAATAATGAGGAGAATGGCTGCATCATGCGAGTTCATTTTACATTGAGTATTCCCAATAAAAAATTAGCTCATATCATACGAGCTAATTTTTTTAAACGGGACATGTTTAAGAAAGGGTCTAGTTTCTTCTAATAATATAATAATAATAATAATAATAATAATAATAATAATAATAATAATAATAATAATAATAATAATAATAATAATAATAATAATAGCGGACTTTTCAAAAAAAATTAACAGTCTAAAGATTAAACAAATTTTTTCAATCATAAGCAAAAATTATTCTTACTGAAAATCAAGGTTATTATTTTTACAGTAATTACTGCTGTCGAAAAAGACGAAACCAAATCTATTAAACTAACAGACATTAAGTTCTTACGTGGAACAAAATATGAAAAATAAACAGAAAAAAAAGTCTGAGAACGAAAGCGACCCAAACACGTTCGTTGAAATGTCTCCTGACAAATATTCAACTTCCAGAAGACTTCTGGGCATCAAAACAGCACTGTCACACTGCGAACAACTCTGCCACAAGGTGGTGGCATTCATACGGGTCCCATACCTGTATCAAAGACAGGCTCAGCACAGGTTCCTAGCACCGGTACCTTCTAAAACAAGTAAACAATGCGCAGTTTCTTCGGCGCAATCGAGTTTTCTGTACAGAGTATAAGATGCTATGAAAAACTAAAACACTCAGCCGTTGTTGCCATGGGCGGTGGTGGCCTGTGTTGTTGGCATCTATAGCGGTGCCAGAGCTAACCTTAACCTTAAATAAAATGAAAACGACCGAGGGCTGAGGGCTGCAATTTGGTATGTTTGATGACTGGAGGGTGGATGATCAACATACCAATTTGCAGCCCTCTAGCCTCAGTAGTTTTTTTAAGATCTGAGGGCGGACAGAAAAAGTGCGGACGGACAGACAAAGACATCCCAACAGTTTTCTTTTACAGAAAACTAAAAACGAAAAACTTCAACAAATCTCAGCGAACTGGTCATGCCGAGAGGAAAATTCCGACAGTTCCAGAGGTCCTTTATTCCTCCTCACGCCGTTGGACTATGGGACAGTCTCCCGTGCAACTGAACTTCAAAAGTACAAGCGAGGATGAAATGCAATACTACCCTAATACAGTTCTCCTTGCATTTTAATAATTTACTTACATTTTCACCTATTTATTAAATTGCCACTTTATTATTTTTTTTTAATGACAGAGATGTATACTTTCTGTAGTTCCTATTACCTTCTGTTACTTCTTTGAAATGAACACCTTAATATTCTTTGGAAGCTGGAGTTTCAAGTCAGTGGCCCCTGTGTTGGGCTTGTTCCATATGAATAGGGTTCATCGTCTGAGTAGTAGTAGTAATAATAATAATAATAATAATAATAATAATAATAATAATAATAATAATAATAATAATAATAATAATAATAATACGTGAACGAGAACTGTCACATTTCAATGCAACTTTAAGAGAAGCCGCTCTTTCTCATCATTGTCTAAGATTCCATTATAATGAAGAGGAGCTCAGTGTTATTTGCCTTTTGATAAAGACAAAGAATAAGCGGAAGACCAACATAAACCAGGAAGAGGACAATAGCTGGCATAATAAGATGCACATCTGGATCGATTTCACTGTGGTCTCGTCAAGCCTTCAGAGACCGGGACAGCTCAGGATGGTGGATGTTGATGTTGAGAGAGAGAGAGAGAGAGAGAGAGAGAGAGAGAGAGAGAGAGAGAGAGAGAGAGAATCATAACGTGAATCAACAAAAAATCCAGTATTACAAAAATTAATGTAACAATCTCAGAGAGAGAGAGAGAGAGAGAGAGAGAGAGAGAGAGAGAGAGAGAGAGAGAGGAATCAACGCAAACCAAGTATTACAAAAATAAAGTAACACTCAGAGAGAGAGAGAGAGAGAGAGAGAGAGAGAGAGAGAGAGAGAGAGAGAGAGAGAGAGATCCCTTAACGTGAATCAACAAAAAAATCCAGTATTACAAAAATTAATGTAACAATCAGAGAGAGAGAGAGAGAGAGAGAGAGAGAGAGAGAGAGAGAGAGAGAGAGAGAAGACCAGAGAAAGAATAACACTCAGAGAGAGAGAGAGAGAGAGAGAGAGAGAGAGAGAGGAATCAACACAAACCAAGTATTACAAAAATAAAGTAACACTCAGAGAGAGAGAGAGAGAGAGAGAGAGAGAGAGAGAGAGAGAGAGAGAGCACTTCAAAGATATCACCACTACAATCCACTATTACCAAAAACAAAAAAAAAAAAAAAAACATTTAACGTAACACACAAACAAAGGGTGTCAAACTTATCCCCAAGAGATAAAGCAACATCCACCGTCATATTGTCTATTCGTAAACAACAAAGGGACTTCGTACTGAACGAATGTTATCAGAATATTCAAAAGCCATAAATACATATATTCCAATACAACAGAGAAAGGAGAGCGATATAAATAAATTCC
>NC_089748.1:33679845-33692345 GCF_040412425.1 Macrobrachium rosenbergii
TGTCAGCAAATGGAGCACTAAAGAAACCAGCCCTAGTCTTGTCATCCCACAAGGGACAGTTCTGGGTCCCGTTTTCTTTGTCGTTATGATCAGTGACGTTGATCACAATCTACTAAGTTTATTTATATTATTAACTACCTGAAGGTTGTCGAGAAAACCTTGTTGAGCACTTCAAAATGAACTACACAGTGTAGTGCTATATGTGTTATAAGTAGTTCACTTTCAATATTCAAGGTTTTCTCGACAACCGTCAGCAAATTAAAGACTTAAATGAGCTTAGCAGATTGTTATCAAGGTCACTGATCACAATAAAGAAAACGGGACACAGTACTGTCCCTTGTAGGATACATGACATGATTTGGGCTGGCTTGTTTAGTTTTTCTCAGCTGACACGGTGAAACAAATAGAATATAGAAAGAATTTAATCCAATGACTGGGGACCTGAGAGGTCATTCAGCGCTGCTGAAGGGGAAACTGACATTAAGAAGGTTTGAAAGGTGTAACAGGAGGAAAACCTCGCAGTTTCACTATGAAACAACTGTTAGAGAGGGTGGAAAGTCTGATGGAAGAAAGAATATGAACGGAGGTATGGTAGGAGGAATGAAGGAGGCTGCACCACGTGAGGTGCGCTAGTGGCCCTAACCCCCTATGGGATGAAACTAAAGAGTTCGATTTGAGAGAAAATTGTGTCCAGGTGTCTACAGATCCATCTATAGGCTTTTATTTTAAGCTCAATACATGGTATGAAGTATTCAAACTCGATGTAATATAATAATAATAATAATAATAATAATAATAATAATAATAATAATAATTAATATATATAATATATATATATATATATATATAATAATAATATATATATATATATATATATATATCTTCTTCTTCTTTTAATGCTTTTTCCCATTTTTATATCACGATGCCTTCTTTGAAGGACTTTTGATTTGGCTTTAGGGTAGACCTGTGGTCTCGATCGGCTGCCCTGCCTGACATCGCTTAGACCCCGGTAGCGTACATTTCATGTATCATACCCGACCCAACGCCCTTTCTTCCCAGCAGCGAGAAGTTGTTGTGCGGGTAGGGCGAGAGTTCGAGACGTGTGAGATGTTTGTTATGTTTTTAGAAGGTGTTGTAGTGGCTTTGTTTTGTGTGTGTATTTAGTCTGTAACACCCATTTGCTTTTATCCGTTGATTACATATATAATCCCGGGATGTCTACACGGATAGCAAAGTGTCTGCCTCTCTGATCAGTCGGCTGCGGATTTATATACAGACCTCTACATGAAGTCCGAAGCTGCTGTTGTAACCGACTGAGCCATAGAGGCTCTCATATATATATATATATATATATATATATATATATATATATATATATATATATATATATATATATATATATATATATATATATATATATATATATATTTCAATAAGAAAAACTTTCAATGATTTATATAACTGGAAATATATGGACATAAATAAATCAGGTAAGACAAAATTTCAGTAGGACATTAAAGGTGTTACTACATCTTAAACTGACAAAAAAAAAAAATATTCACGTTTAAGTGGAACACACGTCGAAGAAAACAACTAAAAGAAAACTACATACCACTCATACTGTACGCCATACGCTCGCGCCCGCCCGCAATCATTACGCGCGCGTGCCTATACGCCCATTAACTTCATTCCCGCTATAAATCTGCTAGTAATGGTAAGATATTACTACATCAATAAGCATGGTAATAAAATTACAAAAAAAAAGGTCAATAAGCATGGTAAAAAAAAGGCCTTTAACACTAGAATGCCCGATGGAGTCATTTTGACTCCTTGCCGCCATTCAAAGTTCTACCGACTCAGTATCTTCACATATTTCACTGAACCCTTCTATGACTTTTAATGATTTTGAGTATATTACACCATGCAACTGAAGAAAAATGGGTTGGATTACTTTAGACATTAATTTTTTAGTTTTTTTAATGGATGCCCAAGGGAGTCATTTTGACTCCTTTCGATGGGACTCAAGTAAAAAATGTAAGTTTTGTTTTCTAATCATTTTTACAATACATATCCAAGTCGCTAATATAATGGTTTTTTCATTATAGGCCTATAGATTTCTTCCTTCCAGATTTCCTAATTTTTTTCAAGTAATTTTCCTCATGATTCAAGAAAATTTCCTACGTGGGACACTCAAGTAACATCATACTTGACATTCCATTATCCTTGTATGAAAACAATATTCATAAGTCTGGCAACAGTAATTTGTTATTGTCACTCATAGAAAAGAACATTCACCAAGTCATTTTCGTGGAAGCATGGCGAGAAGAGGCCGTCTTTCACAGGAGCAAATTCTTGCTATTCTAACTGATATTCCTGAAGATGTTTCTGAGTTTGAAGAGGATGACGAACTAGATTCGGATGATGATTATATTCCCAACGAAAATGGATCTAGCTCATCAGACAGCGAGGTGCAAGAACATTTTACGGGAATCATCCGGACCTAAAAGGTATATCGTTGTTGATAGCCCAGCAAGTGCATGGCGACTGCTGATTGACAAATTCATATTACAACATACCAAGAAATGTACAATAGCTGAAGCTCACAGCCAGACCAAAAGTCAGACATTCACTCTAAAAGACGAGGAACTTGAAGCCTTTATTGCTGTTATGTATGCACGAGGTGTAGCTGGTAAGAATGACCGACCTGTGCATAGCATTTGGAATGACAGATGGGGTATCCCACTATGCAAGCAAGCTATGTCAAGGAATAGATTCTGTGAAGTTCTTCGGTTCTTGCGATTTGACTGTAAATCCACACGTTCTGTGAGACTCAAAACTGATAAATTTGCATTATTCTCAACAGTGTGGAACAGATTTATAGATAATAGTATTGCTTGCTACAAACCTGGTCCTTTTATAACTATTGATGAACAGCTCTTCCCCAGTAAGGCAAGGTGCCCTTTTACCCAATTTATGGCATCAAAACCTGATAAATACGGTCAGAAGTATTGGTTAGCTGTAGATAAGGAGAGCAAATATCTGGTGAATGGTTTTCCTTACGTAGGGAAAGAAGAGCATCGTCCTACAGGAGAGAGGGTTGCTGATTATGTGGTCATGCAACTAATGGAGCCCTATTTGAACAAAGGGAGAAATGTCACAACAGATAACTATTTTACATCTGTCAACTTAGCCAAGCAACTAAAGAAAAGGGGAACCAGTATAATAGGGACTATGAATAAAAACAGAAGAGAAGTCCCTGTCACAGTAAAAACCATGAAAGATAAGTTGTACTCTACTAAGATTTACAAGTCTGATGATATGACTCTAACAGTATATCAAGGAAAAGCTAAAAAGAATGTTGTTGTTCTTAGCACTCTCCATCAAGAAGTTGCTCAAGCTAATAATGCGAAGAAGACGCCAGAAACAATCAAATGTTACAACGATACTAAATATGGAGTTGACATTTTGGACCAAATGGCTTGAAAGTATTCAGTGAGAACAAGCACAAGGAGGTGGCCTGTACATTCTTCTCAAAACACCTTAGACTTGGCAGCAATAAATGCATGGGCGATCTATAAAGAAGTGACAAAGGAAAAAATTACCAGGAAAGAGTTCCTTGAACAATTGTCAGAGGAATTAGCAGAGATAAATATACAGTCAAGGAAGAAATTTGATGAGAATGATAATAATCAAGGAAATGAAGAAAACAATGACCAAAGAGGAGACCTAAAGATGTACTGCCAAATGAAGACTCATTGTAAGAAGAATCGCTCTATTGGTAGTTGCACGAAATGTAAAAAATCCTTATGCGGTACTTGCACTGCAAAAGTCATGCGCATGTGTAAAAGATGTGATATTCTGGCATAGACTCAAATTGTAATTCATTTAGTTGGACATTATATGATTGTTGGGATACCTATTTGTCTTTATTTCTAAGACCTTTTTAGTTTCTTCATGTCTGCAAAAATTGGAATACAAAGTACATTCCCAAATTTATAACAAAATAAAAGTTATACAAGAAAATAATCAACTGCATATGATTTTTACCTGGTACCATTGACAAGAATTATTATGCAATAAAATTACACTGTATACTTGATAATAACGATTGTTAAAAATTATCATGCTCATAAGATATTTAAAAAAAATATTGAAAAATTTAAACAGATCAAAATGACTAAATAAAAATTAAAATACACTACTATAATTAAGCATTCTTAATTATAACAGGAGAACATTATATGCAATAATATTACATTGTCTGTGTAACTAACTGCAAAGAACGTTAGAAATAATAATAAAACGCAAAATATTTCGGGAAATAACTATAAAAAACAAAGGAGTCAAAATGACTCCCTTTGGGCATTCAGACACGTTGCTAAATCTGGGCATCCTAGTGTTAAGCATGTACAAAAATACAAAAAAGGTCAATAAGCATGGTAAAAAAAATACCCAAAAATGGGTCAATAAGCATGGTAAAAAAAAACAACAAAAGGTCGATAAGCATGGAAAAAAAAGTACAAAAAAGGTTAATAAGCACGGTAAGAAAATACAAAAAAGGTCAATAAGCATAGTAAAAAATTACAAAAAAAGGCCAGTAAGCATGGAAAAAAATTACAAAAAAGGTTATTAAGCATGGTAGAAAAAAATTACAAAAAATGGGCAATAAGCATGGTGAAAAATTACAAAAAATTGGGCAATAAGTATGGTAAAAAATACAAAAAAGGACAATAAGCATGGTAAAAAAAATACAACAGAAGGTCAATAAGCATTGTAGAAATAAAAAAAGGTCAATATGCATGGTAAAAAAAATACAAAAAAGGTCAATGCGCATGATTAAAAAATTACAATAAAACAGGTCAATAGGCATGGTAAAAAAAAAAAAAAAAAGTCAATAAGCATGGCAAGAAAAAAGTACAAAAAAAGGTCAATAAGTACGGTGAAAAAAAATTAATTACATAAAACATCTCTCATAAAAAAACGTGTCAGATTTGTTTAAAAAAATATCGTAGATAAAAATACACTATTTTATAGATGAGCCTAATTTTTTTTCATTTTATTTTTTTCAGGGGATGGGCGATAACAGCAACTTTCCTCCATTAACGGCCATCAGTTTGAAGTGGCTTCTACAAACACTCCAAGTGTGGAGGAGGGACAGAAAATCTATTCGACTAGAAAACGATATTCCATTAGATATATCTCTAGGCTTGCTCTGTGAGGTCACTGCCTTGTGGACATAGATGTGAGATGTGCTATTAAGCGTATGTATGTATGTGTGAGTGAATATATATATATATATATATATATATATATATATATATATATATATATATATATATATATATATATATATATATATATATATATATATATATATATATATATATATTAATATTTATCACATACACAATTGTTCTGTATATTAGTAGAATTACTAAAAGGATTATTCAAACTGGATGGTATCTAATGGAGTATTTATTCAAAGTTACAAGCTTTCTTGGACAATTAGTACATTATCAAGGATCCGTACAGATACTTGATAATGTGCACTGTATTTGTCCAAGAAAGTTTACAAACTTTTTCTGAATAAATAGTCCATTAGATACCATCCAGATTTGAATGAGGTCCTTTTAGTAATATATATATATATATATATATATATATATATATATATATATATATATATATATATATATATATATATATATATATATATATATATTATATATATATATATATATATAATATATATATATATATATATATATATATATATATATATATATATATATATATATTCTACCTATGTATATAAAAATGGATGTATGTATGTATGTATGTATATGTGTGTGTGTGGATGTTCAAGCATAACTCTGAAACGCATTGACCTACTTCAACCAAACTTGGTATACATATGACTTACTATCTGGGAAAGAATACTGTGGGGGTAAGACATCACTGGTACCAAAGGAGGTAGGGGTGAGAAGGGGTGACTTGTAAAAATCGAAAACGACAGATATAATGTCCAACCCATAATTTTCAAGGTCGCTGAGATAAACAGTGACACTTCCGATGACTTTTAAGTCCGAGTTCAGCCCTGATACGAAGGGGGGGGTGAGAAGGGGGTGAAATATAAAATTTTAAAAATATTGGACAATGTCACTGAAGCAACTATCTTAACAGGAGAGAGAGAGAGAGAGAGAGAGAGAGAGAGAGAGAGAGAGAGAGAGAGAGAGAGAGAGAGAGAGAGTTTATCGGTTGTCATTCAGTCTTCCCACGCAGTGCTGAGTTGATCAGCTAATATATATATATATATATATATATATATATATATATATATATATATATATATATATATATATATATATATATATATATATATATATATATACATACATATATATATATATATATATATATATACATACATATATATAAATAAATATATAATAAACATAGCAAATACACACACACACACACATATATATATATATAGGTATATATATATATATATATATATATATATATATATATATATATATATATATATATATATATATATATATATATATATATATATATATATATATATATATATATATATATATATATACACACTGTGTGTGTAACCTGTTTTTCCCAAGAGACTCATTTACATTTAACGGGAAAACAGAGACTGGGCACAACTACAAAGGACGCCACATGAGAATAGGGGAATGCTCTTGGTGACACTTTTGCGTATTTATGCTAAGCTTCCGAAATTCCCAGAATGCATCGCAAGACTTAAAGGGGCGTCAGCTATAAACAACGCTGATTTATTGACGCCGAACTACCCACTACGTTCCTGCGGCTTGTGCTCTATTCGCGGGCTTGCGCGCGCGCACAGTTATGTATGTACATGTGTAGTGTATATGTATGTATATGTATATATGTATATACATATGTATACATATATTCATTTATTTATATACAGTATATATATATATATATATATATAGGCTATATGATAGAAATAATCAACACAAAATTACATGTGGAAAATAAATTTCTGACTCACATCAGGATCAGACCCAGGTCTTTCAATTGATAGACGAGACCGCTGCCAACCAAGCCACACCAGTGGCCCCGGTTTCGTCTGTCAATTGAAAGACCTGTGTTCGATCCCCTGATGTGAGTCAGAAAATTTATGATATACATATATGTGTGTATGTGTATATGTATATGTATATGTATATGTATATGTATATGTATATATATATATATATATATATATATATATATATATATATATATATATATATATATATATATATATATATATATATATACGTACTTAGCTCACTGAAATGATTCTCGAACGGAAACTTGGCGGTTTTTGGAAAATGTCGTCACTATGACAACGCCTTCCAGGTTCAATCCTGCCCCAAGCGACTAATTTGCCAATTGTTAAATAAAGCAGTAGGTTGCTGGCTATCAATTTGCACTTCATAAGCGGGAAAAAAATGATTAAGTTTAAAGAATTTATGTGAAGAATTTTTTGTAAGTCTAGATGAGCGAGTTCTCAGGAGCGGGTGAGAGGAATAATACTTGTTGTTTTGTTGAAATGAACTGAATATAGAATTTAGGCCAAAGGCCAAGCGCTGGAACCTATGAGGTCATTCAACGCTGACACGGAAATTGACAGTAAAAGGTTTGAAAGGTGTAACAAGAGGAAAACCTCGCAGTTGCACTATGAATCAATTGTTAGGAGAGGGTGGAAAGTAAGATGGAAGAAAGAGATTATGAAAGGAGGTACAGTAAAAGGAGTGAAAGGGGTTGCAGCTAGGGGGCCGAAAGCACGCTGCAAAGAACCTTAAGTAATGCCTACAGGGCACCGCATGAGGTGCACTGACGGCACTAACCCCCTACAGGGAATTGTTGTTTTGTGCCAGATGGAATTACAGAAGTACAGGAACGGTATAGAAGCATAGAATTACTTGGTATACAGGGATTTGTAACAGTATAAGAGTATGCAATTATTAGGTATACAGTGATCTGTAAAACGTTACAGAAAGTTACAGGATCGTATGCTGACACAAATTTAACAATTAACAGAACTTTTTGTATACCTTGTGTAAGTAAGAGGGTTCAAAAGAAAAATTAATAACTTATAGAATTTTTGGTATTCCTACTATAGAGTGAATAAAAGGGTTCAAAAGAAAAACTGAACAATTTATAGAATTTTTTGTATACCTAGTGAGAGTTCAAAAGAGTAGGTGAGAGGAATAATATTTGTTCTTTTGTGCCAGACTAGAATTACATAAGTAGAGAATTACAGACTTATGGAAGTACAGAAATACAGAATTACAAAAGTATTTTTGATCACATAATTATAAGTATATCTATATATGTGAATTATAGGTATGTCTATATATGTAAAAGAGTTCAAAGGATGGGTGAGGGGGATAATTACTGTTCTTCTGGGCCAAAGTAGAATTACAGACCTATAGAAATATAGAACTATAAAAATATAGAAGTATGGGAGTACAGAATTATTTGGTGTACAGGAAAGGTGTATGGTTAGAGAAAGGACACTTGGTAGGTGAAAAACCATTATATAAGAACACGACCGCAAAGGAACCATTCCAATACAATTACATGTTCCATTATTCAAAAAAAATACAATGACTCCAAAACAGTAAATATCTATCGTAAGCCCATATAAACAAGTAAATAATGCGCCGAAGTTTCTTAGGCGCAATCGAGTTTTATGTACAGAGTGTAATGCTGTATGAGCCGTGGCCCATGAAGTTTTCAGCCACGGCCCGTGGTGGCCTGTCCTATAGCGTTGACAGACGCACGATTATGGCTAACTTCAACATTAAATAAAATAAAGACGACCGAGGCTAGAGGGCTGCAATTTGGTATGTTTGATGACTGGAGGGTGGGTGATCAACATGCCAATTTGCAGCCCTCTAGCCTCGGTAGATTTTAAGATCTGAGGGCGGAAAGAAAAAAGGGCTGTCAGAGAAAAAGTCCGGACGGCACAATAGTTTTCTTTTACAGAAAACTGAAATAATACTGGCCCAAATCTTATAAAAAATTTCATTAAAAAATTACAGACCGTCTGCTGTAAACTCGTGACGACAGGAAGATTCCATTCTATTTTTCCAGCAAAAACAGAAAGGAGTGAGACGGTGGGGAACAGACGACGTGGGGAGTAAAATATGAAATAGTGAATAAAAAAAGGAAAAAAGAAAGATAAAAACAATAAACTGCAAACTACCTTGGAGGGAAGTGAGTATCATTCTGATTTATCGAACGATACCCGTGCGTCTTCGTACGGTTTAGTATCCACCCCACAGATTTGAGAGAGAGAGAGAGAGAAAGAGAGAGAGAGAGGGAGGTGAGATTCTGCATTATGTTAAAGTCTCTCTCTCTCTCTCTCTCTGGTGTACCATCAAGTCATCATGTCAATTACACACTGCTTCTCTCTCTCTCTCTCTCTCTCTCTCTCTCTCTCTCTCTCTCTCTCTCTCTCTCAAGAGGTATTGCTGTAATGCCAAGGAAGGAGAGGAGAGAGAGAGAGAGAGAGAGAGAGAGAGAGAGAGAGAGAGAGAGAGAGAGAGAGAGATTTTGCATTAAGGCCTCTTTCTCTCTCTCTCGAATTTGCTCATGAGGTATTGCTGTGATGCCTGAGAGAGAGAGAGAGAGAGAGAGAGAGAGAGAGAGAGAGAGAGAGAGAGAGAGAGAGAGAGAGAGAGAGAGAGAGATATTTTGATTATGTTAAGGCCTCTCTCTCTCTCTCTCTCTCTCTCTCTCTCTCTCTCTCTCTCTCTCTCTCTCTCTCTCTAGAATTTGTTCATGAGGTATTGCTGCAATGCCAGAGAGAGAGAGAGAGAGAGAGAGAGAGAAGCAGCATCTAATTGACATGATGACTTGGTACACCATAAACACACACAGCCAGTTCTCCTCAAGGTCGTCCATTAATTAACTACATTAGAGACGAAATGAACTTGCAGGATGCTTTGACGTCACAGGCAGGGGGGATATGGAGCACACATTAAATACTACTTAAAGTAAGATAATACTAATTCTGTGAAGGATATAATCTAATGTCGCTTTTGAGACTCCTCCAAAGAAAGGAGGTTTCTAAAGAGGATTATTATTATTATTATTATTATTATTATTATTATTATTATTCAGAAGATGGTGAAACCTATTCATACGGAACAAGCCCACCACAGGGGCCATCGATTTGAAATTCTTAAGCTTCCAAAGAATATTATGGTGTTCATTAGAAAGAAGTAACAGAGATAATGGGAAATACAGAAAGAAGAGATCACATATTTTATTTAAAAAGGAAGAAAAATTAGTAGACAAATTAATAAATTTGAAAAAATTTAAGTAAATTATTTAAATACAAGGAGAATTGTTTTAAGGTAGTACTGCGCTGCATCGTCGATGCAACTTCTGAAGTTCCAACTGCACAGCCCAATTTGGACAATGAATAAAGGAAACTGGGCATTAATCCAACAAGTCCCAGTGACACTTAAGGACCTAAATATACACAGTAGTCATAAAGAATAGAACAGAATGCAGAATTGAGGCCAAAGGCCAAGCACTGGGACCTATGAGGTCATTCAGCGCTGAAAGGGAAATTGACAGTTAGAAGGTTTGAAAGGCGTAACAGGAGGGAAACCTTTTGCAGTTGCACTGTGAAACAACAGTTAGGAGAGGGTGGAAAGTCAGATGGAAGAGAATAAGAACGGAGGTACAGTAAAATGAATGAAAGAGGTTGCAGTTAGGGGCCGAAGGGATGCTGCAAGGACCCTAAGTACGGTAATGCCTATAAAGTATTCCAAAATATACAGAGTAGACGTAAATATACACAGCAGACCTAAATATACACAGTAGACATAAATATACACAGTAGTCGTAAATGTACGCAGTGCACCAAAATATGTACAGTAGTCGTAAATATACACAGTGGACGTAAACATACACAGTAGTCGTAAATATACACAGTAGACGTAAATATACACCGTAGACGTAAATATACACCGTAGACGTAAATATACACCGCAGACGTAAATATACGCAGTAGAAGTAAATATACACAGTAGACGTAAACATACACAGTAGTCGTGAATATACGCAGTAGATGTAAATATACGCAGTAGACGTAAATATACACAGTAGACGTAAACATACAAAACAGACCTATAATACATCTATCAAAAACCACCAGGTCCAATACCCCGGCGTCGCATCAAACCATTCCATCGTACAATAACCCCCCTTGAACTCATAGACTTACCATCCATACCTCAGAGAGCCAAAGCCTGAATGAACGAATGAACAAAAGGCCCCGACAGCCCGACAACAACACACTAATTAGCAACTTCTGAGGAGACCTCCCAAGGCGATTAGGAACAGCTGATATGAGCTCAGGTTCTCCTGTCGTTTCCACGATCTCGTTCTTACGATACAGGAAATAACTGGCCCGCGATCGACGACTCTTCGTTATCGACCGCTGCTGCTACTGAAGATGGGATGAGTGCATCAGAGAGAGAGAGAGAGAGAGAGAGAGAGAGAGAGAGAGAGAGAGAGAGAGAGAGAGAGAGAGAGGGAGGAAGGATGAACGAATATTAAAACAATCGACAGACGATATGAAGGCATCCTAAAACGAGAGAGAGAGAGAGAGAGAGAGAGAGAGAGAGAGAGAGAGAGAGAGAGAGAGAGAGAGAGAGATAAAGGAATATTAAAACAATCGACAGAGGATATGAATGCATCCTAAAACAACAGAACAACAGAGAGAGAGAGAGAGAGAGAGAGAGAGAGAGAGAGAGAGAGAGAGAGAGAGAGAGAGAGAGAGAGAGAGAAAGGAATACTAATAACTGGCAGAGGATATGAAGGCCTACTAAAATGAGAGAGAGAGAGAGAGAGAGAGAGAGAGAGAGAGAGAGAGAGAACGGTCACACGATGTCAGAGATCAACCTTAACCTCAATATCTAGCAGAAAAATCACTAGTGAATGTAGATTTTTACGCATCCTTGCGGTCATTAATAATATACCTTCACTGAGGTTGATGTTTCCATCAAAATCTGTTTCCCATCTCCGAACGATAAGTTTTTTTTTTTTTAACGCAAAACCAGACAGATAAACAACTCTATGGCACTACCGGAATGGAATACAGAATTTAGGCCAAAGGCCAAGCACTGGGACCTATGAGGTCATCCAGCGCTGAAAGGGAAATTGAGAGTATAAAGGTTTGAAAGGCGCAACAGGAGGCTAACCTTCTGCAGCTGCACTATGAATCAATAGGTAGGAGAGGGTGGATAGCAAGAAGGAAGAAAGAGAATATGAACAGAGGTACAGTCAAAGGAATGAAAGGGGTTGCAGCTACGGCACTATCAACACCATACCTAATATGGAACAGAATTGGAGTCTACAGTTTTAGTGAACTAGAGACATGACCCTTGATTGAAGAGAGGTTTGAGAACCCACATGACAAACAG
>NC_089748.1:33697345-33699845 GCF_040412425.1 Macrobrachium rosenbergii
ATTATCAAAATCGGCAAATTTTGAATCATTTTGCCAATTTCAGCTCGAAAACAGCACAAAAAGCTAATTTACGGCGTTTCTTGGCAAATTTTGGGCGTTACTGCCGAATTTTTGGCAATTGTGGCCGAAAATTGGCAAAATGGGCAACTCCAGTCATATCACATAAAAGATACTTGGTGTCACTTCGTCTGTGCAAAAGGAGCACTTTGTACGAAAAGAATAGTTAGTGCAAAACGAGCACTTTTCCTTTCTGTACAACAGAAGCACTTGGTCAGTATGTACCAAAGGAGCGCTGTGACTGTACAAGAGGAAGACACTGTACAAAAAAGAGTAGCACTTTGTGAGAGAGCAGCACTTTCCCTGTCTGTCCAATTGAAGGAATTGGTCTGTCTGTGTCTGTACAAAGGAAGCATTGTGTCTATGCAAATGGAGTACTCTGTCTGTCAGAGCCATAGAAGCGCTTTATCTGTACAAGAGGAACGCTTTTTCTGTCTGTACTGAAGAAGCGCTTGACTCTACAAGAGGGACACTCTGTCAGTACCAGAGAAGCACTCTGACTATACAAGAGCACTTTTGTCTGTGTGTACCAAAGGAGCGTCCTCTGTACAAAAGGAGCACTTTGTCTGCACAAATACAAGTATAAAATACCAGCATCAAATTTGACGAAAACTCAATTCAGAGACGATAAACTAAGCATATAGTCACAAACATTACATAAAAAGCAAAACCATAGAGGTAGTATAAAAGGTTATCTCGGCCTGACAGTCAGAGTATGATCAAGATTAGTAAATGAATGCAAATGAGTCTACAAACGACGGTCATAATTAGCAATGAATAGAATAGAATCCAGAAGTTAGGCCAAAGGCCAAACGCTGGGACCCATGTGGTCATTCAACGCTGAAACTGAAAGTGACAGTAAAAAGGTCTGACAGGTGTAACAGGAGGAAAACCTCGCAGTGGCACAATGAATCAATTCTGCCCTAAAATGGAAGACAGCAGTATCTCCAAAAATACAAAACTGAGAAAATGGTAGATACTGCAGTTTTCCCTTACCTTACTACTGATTTTGAAGATACTACAAATGGGACCCCTTAAATACTCGTGGAAAGCACTGAAGAATCTTTCTGAAACTGCAGCAACTTGTGCATTAGTGTTTCGCAAGCCCAACAGGTGGCATATCACAATTTCGAAAATTTTGCAGATACTGCAGTTTTCCATTTTAGAGCAGAATTGTTAGGCGGGGGTTGAGGAAAATAAGAAGGAAGAAAGAGAATATGAACGGAGGCGCAGTAAAAGGAATATGAAAGGGACTGCAGCTAGGGGAAGTTTATAATGATAAAATGATGCTAAAGAAGAATAAAGGGACGTTGGAACAACACCTCTAGTAACAGGAGAGTCTAACAAAACACCCTGAAACCTTATACTGAGCGCTCCTGATTACAATCGCCTACATTATAATCGCATTAAGTTCCTAACTAGAAGCTTTGGGAAATCCTATTAGATGAAAAGGCCATAAGTGATATATGAGAGAGAGAGAGAGAGAGAGAGAGAGAGAGAGAGAGAGAGAGAGAGAGAGAGAGAGAGAGAGAGAGAGGAGGCCATACAAGTGATATATAATCATCTTGACAGAAAGAGAGAGAAGGCAATAACAGTTATATATAATTACCTTAGAGAGAGAGAGAGAGAGAGAGAGAGAGAGAGAGAGAGAGAGAGAGAGAGAGAGAGAGAGAGAGAGAGATGGATAATGAGGGAAGGCAGTCCTTTGATAGCGGAAGAAGGGAAAGTTAGCCTTGTCTTAAAACAATGAAAAGTCCATTAAGTGATATATAATTATCTGAGAGAGAGAGAGAGAGAGAGAGAGAGAGAGAGAGAGAGAGAGAGAGAGAGAGAGAGAGAGAGAGAGAGAGAGAGAGAGAGAGAGAGAGAGAGAGAGAGAGAGATGGATGATGAGGAAAACAGTCTTTTGATAGCGGAAGAAGGGAAAGTTAGCCTTTTCTTAAAACAATGAAAAGCCATTAAGTGATATATAATTATCTGAGAGAGAGAGAGAGAGAGAGAGAGAGAGAGAGAGAGAGAGAGAGAGAGAGAGAGAGAGAGAGAGAGAGAGAGAGAGAGAGGAGAGAGACAGTCTTTTGATAGCTGAAAGAGGGAAATTTAGCCTTGTCTCACAATAAGGAGAAGAGAGGTTTTTCAATACTACAAGTAACCAAATCTTTACACACACACACACACATACACAAGCATACACAAGTACAGATAGTTCTTGAACAAAAAAGGACTTGTCTTACGAATGACTGAACTTCCTACTGGCATAACCGAGTCCTGTGCCCTCCTTAGAAAATCCGAATATGGCGAGCAGAAATATTCTTGGAAATGTTTACGCATGCAATTGAAGATATGAATTACCATGAAATTTATATGAATGTCCAGGAAATACTTTATGTGTGAGATTTATAATAAAGAAGTTATACTAAATATTATTATTATTATTCAGAGGAAG
>NC_089748.1:33704845-33707345 GCF_040412425.1 Macrobrachium rosenbergii
CGAAAGGCCTTGCAGCACTCCATTGTTTCTCTTTCATTCGTATATTTTGTCTTTATTTATTTATCAATATTATAAGTATTCGTAACATAGCCAAATTATTACTATTAGCCCAAACATGAAATTTCTGACTTTAGACGTTTGAAGAGGCCAAATATAACAGAGTGAATTTATACCTTATTCTCACACTGTTCTCTCAACCTTTTTGATGCCCAAAACAAAAAACAAAACATTACTGAATTATGAACAAGATTCAACAGAATTAAAAATTTTCATATGGAAGAAGTATATATTGAACTATCGGAACAAGAGTCAACAGAATTAAATATATATAGTTATATATATATATATATATATATATATATATATATATATATATATATATATATATATGTATGTATAAAGAAATCAATATATGTATATGTAGAATAATCAATAGCGAGAGAATAATACTGAATATAAAAAACTTGACCTCCTATTCATATTCGAGTCTACCTTTCGACCTTTGATTTTTTTACATAGAAGTGAATGATAGAGAATGTGAATCGAGGTCAATGCCCAGGATGGCAATCCCAACGATGTGGTTAAGCCTTCGAAGTCAAAATGGGCCAACAGTTTACAACTGCACAAATAGAACAAATACGTATTTATAGCGTGGTCAGACCCTATGTACTAACAAATAAATGTACGTATTTATAGCGTGGTCAGACCCTATGTACTAACAAATAAATGAACATCAGTTTTTGTATGATTCATAACTAGTATTAATAACAACAAATATGGTCATGGTGTTTATAATTGTGCTTGCGCGCGCTCTCTCTCCATAGTATATATATATATATACATATATATATATATATATATATATATATATATATATATATATATATATATATATATATATATATTCACACACACATATACACACACGTCATGATCCACGCATACACGCAGGGACAAGTAAGATTATTCACCAGTAAATTGAAAAATATTATGAAACAGTAATTCTATCTTTTTTTTTTTTTTAAGAAAACACAAGAGTTAACGAGATTATTTGCAAGTTTTCCGGACACCGAAAAAAATATTTATTTCATTACATCCAATTACGAACAGCAACAAACATGTAAAGACACTAAGTTTACGGTAAAATGCACGTGTACACAAAATACAATTAAAAATGGATAATACAATTTGCTTTCAGCACAGTGAAAAAAATGTACTTCGTTAACACGGGCGTGGAAAAATGTCAAAATTTATGGAACGGAACGTTTTTGCTTCATCAGAGAGAGAGAGAGAGAGAGAGAGAGAGAGAGAGAGAGAGAGAGAGAGAGAGAGAGAGACTTTCCTCAGTATCACAGTACTGTCAAAAGCTTCCACAATTCAAAGATATATCCACTGAGAGAGAGAGAGAGAGAGAGAGAGAGAGAGAGAGAGAGAGAGAGAGAGAGAGAGAGAGAGAGAGAGAGAGTTTCCTCAATATCACAGTACTGTCAACAGCTTCCACAATTCAAAGATATATCCATTGAGAGAGAGAGAGAGAGAGAGAGAGAGTTTCCTCAATATCACAGTACTGTCAACAGCTTCCACAATTCAAAGATATATCCATTGAGAGAGAGAGAGAGAGAGAGAGAGAGAGAGAGAGAGAGAGAGAGAGAGAGAGAGAGAGAGAGAGAGAGCTTCCTCAATATCACAGTACTGTCAAGAGCTTCCTCGACCCGCAGAATTCGCCATCAAGTTACGACAGTACTTGATCCTTCATTAGGGACGTAGATCAAACGTTCCAATTAGGACCTTAGTTATTAATAATGTTCATAACAAATGGGAACAACATAAATGTAAATCATGATAACATATCACAGACATTAACTTATCCACTATACACCAGATGTATCTCTATACGCAAAATCCGGAACTACTCTGGTGGGTATGAAAGTTGCATCACATCTGACGAAAGCGTCTTTAAAAAAATGTCACAAGCACATCGCATACACAAATCACATTTCCAACTGTTACCACAGACTGGCGGAAAATTCGGGAGGAACCAGCTTACAACAGGAGGGGAGGAAGGGTAACGCATGTCATGGGTCAACAACACCAAAGCCTCTGAGTGACACAAAAATACAAACACACATCACACGTGACTCGGCCGGGGAGAGAGACGGCCACGTCCTCACTCGACGGCGTCTGCCCGGGAACTGACAGACTGACGCTATTTTCAAAATTCAAAGCAACCGGTACTTGTTCTTCGCGATGCTGTGCCTGCCTCTCTCTCTCTCTCTCTCTCTCTCTCTCTCTCTCTCTCTCTCTCTCTCTCTCTCTCGTGCGCGCGCGCATGTAGTTTTGCTGATGTTTCCTCTCATTAATCTTCAAGAGCTTACAGTTTCAGACTCCATAATAAATCACTATGCTCATATGCGTTCGCTATACCGAGGTTTGGCACCGTTGAGTCTGGTCAGTACTGGGCTGGGTGCCACTCCCCCACACAAGTCCGCATAATATAATC
>NC_089748.1:33712345-33754845 GCF_040412425.1 Macrobrachium rosenbergii
GTGCTCACGCATGCGTACAACAAATTCAGTAAAAAGCACAACGACGAAACGTGCCAACAAATTCAGTAAAAAGGGAGAAGTGCTCACGGTGCTAAAAATTCAGTAAAAGGCACTACGGTGACACCATCCCAACAAAATTTAAATCAAGCAAAACAAACGAATGGGCGGCGTACCAACAAAATCTGTAAAACAGGTTTCTGCGCACCAACAAAAGGTAAAACACACACACACACTGGGCTCACGAATGGGTACCAACAAAATGCGTAAGAGGAACAGGGCTCACGAATGCGTACCAACAAAATGCGTAAGAAGAGAGGAACAGGGCTCACGAATGCGTAGCAACACAATGCGTAAGTGGAACAGGACTCACGAATGCGTCCCAACAAAATGCGTAAGAGGAAACAAGACGGAAAAAGCTCTCACAAACGCGTGCCACAAATCTGTAAGGATGAAAAAAAAAAGACAAACAAACGCTCACGAATGAGCACCAAAAATCTATAAAAAAAAAAAAAAAGACGAACGGGCGCTCACGCATGCGTACAAGCAGCAACGAAAACCAACCTGGGAGAAGTGGTGAAACGAAAATCTACGGGAGACTCCATCCCACTTTAAACTTCCGGGGGCGGAGGAAGGAAACTGGTTTCTGAGGCCCTTAAATCCCTCCTTTTATTTTGATACGAGTTCGTGGGCACGACATCCAAAAGGGCTAAGCCTCCCACAACAAAGCTCCGAAAGTGATGAGACGTGCCGCTTATTTAATGGGTCGCCCCCTGGGGGGTTTTAACGGGTTTCCCCTGTGGGATTCTTAAGTTTTTTTTTTTAACTTCAGAAGTTCAGGCGAAGATGCAATGCATTACTACCCTAAAACATTTCAACTTGTATTTTAATATTTTAATTACACATCTGTTTATTTATTTACTTGTTAATTTATCTTTTTATATTTTATTTCCTCATTCTGGTTTTCATTACCTTCTGTTACTTCTTTCGAATGAATACCACATTCTTTGGAAGCTTGAATTTCAAGTCAATGGCCCCTTGTGGTGGGCTTATTCCATACGAATAGGGTTCTTCATCTTCTGAATAATAATAATAATAATAATATCTATCACAGCCTGCAACCTTTTACACCGGAAGAGGAGGGTCATATGAGAAAGGTCACAAAGGTCTCCCCTGTGGGGTTCTTAAGTTTTTCTTCTGTCATGGCCTGTGACCTTTGATACCGGAAGAGAAAGGTCATAAGAGATGGGCACAAATGCCAAAGCGAGAATCACGGCGACATCCCACCCACACACACACACAAAATACAAAGTGAGAGAAAGAAGTAATAAGAGTCTCCATTGAATGCCGACTTTACATATATTCTATTATTCTATCACTGCTATAAACCTGGGGCATAAAATTTCATCATGGAGTCGAATGGATCAAGGTTAGGCTCTCCTTACCCTCCTCTAAATGCCCCACCACTAGACCCGAGAGAACTCCTACGAAACCCAAACAGCTCCCTACGAAAGCTCTAATAGGGACGGCGTCAAGCGCAAAAACGGAATCGGGGGAAAAATATGAAATCAGCCGGTAAAGTTCCGCTTCAAAAACAAACATAATCTGGCGGCCGGGTCGGGTCGGGGCAACGAAAAACGGAATTCAAATGCAAATGAAAAAGAATTGGCAATAACATACCTGAGGAAATAACGACCCGGGTTTAACGGCGAACCAGGCGTTATTAGGGAAGGGGATGTGCTGCCGGGCTGGAGGAGGAGGAGGAGGAGGCTGGAGGAGGAGGAGGAGGAGGAGGAGGAGGAGGAGGAGGAGGAGGAGGAGGAGGAGGAGGAGGAGGGGCAAAGCCCAAAATGAAAGGTGAGCTTATAATAGCGGTATACCTTTTCACTTCAATACGTGTGGCTGCATCCAATCTAAGCTCAGGTTTCACTATTACAAAAATACTGTGTGTGTGTATGTGTGTGTTTGTGTGAGAGAGAGAGAGAGAGAGAGAGAGAGAGAGAGAGAGAGAGAGAGAGAGAGAGAGAGAGATTCATACGTATATAATTTGTGTAAAAACTCACACAAATTACATATATAAATATGTATGTATGTATGTATGTATGTATGTATGTATGTATGTATGTATGTATGAATATGTATATATATATATATATATATATATATATATATATATATATATATATATATATATATATATATATATATACACACACACACACACACACATCAGCCACAGTGGATCAGCCACGACCAGGATTCGAATCTGTGCCTTTTGGTTTAGATACAGCGAAAGACAGTCGAGTTATCCATTCGGCTATTACTTTCTCTCTCTCTCTCTCTCTCTCTCTCTCTCTCTCTCTCTCTCTCTCTCTCTCTCTACACACGCACACAATGTGTTTGTGTGTGCGTGTGTGTGTGGCGCGCGCGCAAGTCCACATGCACATCTAACCTTTAATCTGTCACAAGGAAGCCTTCTCGTACCATTCTTCTTTTTTTTTTTTATGCTCTTTCCATTCGTATCACTCGATGTTTCCACCACTGATTAAAAGTCTGCTTTGACGGGCGGTTATTCTTCAGTCTTGAGAGAGAGAGAGAGAGAGAGAGAGAGAGAGAGAGAGAGAGAGAGAGAGAGAGAGAGAGAGAGAGAGAGAGAATTCTTGCTATAAACCTCCAGCAGGGACAAAATTTCTGTAAAAGATTGTTGAGAGAGAGAGAGAGAGAGAGAGAGAGAGAGAGAGAGAGAGAGAGAGAGAGAGAGAGAGAGAGAGAGAGAGAGAGTCTTGATATAAAACCCCAGAAGGGACAAAACCACAGTAAAAGATTGTATGGTCTCTCTCTCTCTCTCTCTCGTCTATTCTTCACCCACTAGCAATTACCTCCTCTCAAGTGTCTTCACACACCATTTGTTAACGAAACCTCCCGATCTTCGAATAAAGAATATTCCCCCTTCAACTCCCGCCACCTCCCCTACCCACCCCAAACCAGGCCCCCCACAAACGAAAACACAGTAAGAAGCAGGAACTTCCAACTTCCCTGTCACACAAACTTCGCCGATTAAGACAACCAATGGAGCCCTCTATATTTTTTCCCCCTCTTTATTTTTTCCTCCATTTCGGGGAGGTCGTGACCTTTTTTTCCTTCGTCTGACCTGGGATACTGACCCACACCCTAGGGGGGGACAGCCTCTGCCCTTCAGAGATGGCTTTGTTTGTTTACCTTCGCTTAACTACATTTCTCTGTTTGTAGATGACTGTGTGTCTGCTATTTCACGTGTTTGTTTCAACGGACACGTCTGCTTATGCATGCCCGCTCGCGCGCGCGGAAAAAATGTAGGCTATTTGAAGGACATCAAAGCGACAAATTCATTTTTAAATCACAACAGATTTGCTATCAATACTCATCTAGGTTTTCTTTCAAATTTGATGATGATAATAATAATAATAATAATAATAATAATAATAATAATAAAATAATAATAATAATAATAATAATAATAATAATAATAATAATAATAATTATAGTTATAATTCTGGTGGTTATTCAGTGAAACAACCACAGCAAAATTTAAAATAAATAAAACCCAACCTTCTAAAAACTCGTTTAATGAAATAAAAACAACTCGGTTCTTCCGAGACCTTCCACAAAAAAAAACCCTTTAAAAAAATGCTTTAAACTGGGGCCTGCGCCCCATCTAAAAAAAAAAAAGTCAATTACTGGAAACTCCTATCTTTTGCTATACACCGGTGACAATGGATACCGCCTTAACGTGGTGGTTATATATCTAGATAAATCATTCAATCAATCAATCAATAGATACATAAATAAATAATTAAATACATAAATAAATAAATAAATAAACATATAAATAAGGTAGAACGCCAGAACTCTCATACCGTCAGCTTGATCTACAAGTTTGGAAAATATTTCGTATGCAATAATCATCGCTGTTACCCGACACTTTTTAATAACCGATGCGGAGTATTACTGTTACAATTCAATAATACAAACTGTAACCAAATATCATCTTGATGAAAAACTACAGTACCGAGTATTTTATTTGTATTTTGTTACACAGATCATTCTACAAATAAAAATCGGCTCTTAAGAAGGAAATGCTGATATCGTGGTAGCAGATTCTCGAACTCTTATGAGGAATTTTCAAATAAATACATAAATGACCGTACATACATACGTACATGCATATTCATACAGTGTATGTGTATGTATGTGTGTATATGTATATATGTATGTATATATATGTGTATGTATATATATATGTATATATATATATATATATATATATATATATATATATATATATATATATATATATATATAATTTTACTTCTCATTACTAAGCAAGACGATTAAGGACAAAGTCGTTTTATTGCAAGGCTCCAGCGTCCCTTCCTACATCCACAAGCCCATCAGAGAGAGAGAGAGAGAGAGAGAGAGAGAGAGAGAGAGAGAGAGAGAGAGAGAGAGAGAGAGCAAGCATTTCCCTTTCACAGCGAAATTCAGCAGAAAATTTTCTTTCTGCCGACGTGCGTCAACAACTTAAAACTGAGAGAGAGAGAGAGAGAGAGAGAGAGAGAGAGAGAGAGAGAGAGAGAGAGAGAGAGAGAGAGAGAGAGAGAGGGGGAGGCAGCTCCCCCTTAATAAAGGCCAACTGGGCCCTTAACATTGCTGCGAACATATGTCAGCCATTTCATTGTTCTTAGGAAGGGAAGCAATTCTCCTGAAACGAGAGAAAGTTCCTACGTAAAATAAGCCGGAAATTATTGCAGCTTCGTCCCCGACAATTCTTACTTGCCAAGTCCGTGTCCTCCGCTCCGCTGTATTCCGTAACTTCATTTGAAACGGTGGACATACAATCTGCGACGTTATTTCACTTGGAATAATGAATTAAATTTCGATTAAAAAGATTTCACAAAAGATTTCAATTGGGGATGCACATGAAACGTATAAAACTACGTTCACTAATACATATACGTATATTATACATATAATAGATATATATATGTGTATATATAAGTATATATATATATATATATATATATATATATATATATATATATATATATATATATATATATATATATATATATATAATTTATTATATAGCCTATATCGTACGAACACACACACGCACATTATACATATACATATACAGTACATGTATACAATCTATATCATAATGCAAATTACGAGATATTACACAAAACCCCAATAATGTGACCACTTTAATACCATCATTTCTGTGCAATGATTCCACTTGCTGAAGAATCCTCGTATGATTTGCATATTCATAACTTCCGTTAAAGGTACATTTTCTTTCCAAAATAGATAAGACACTTACGACAGATCACTTCTTCATAAGTTGAAAAATGTTAAAGTCCTCCTTGGCCTCTGTAGGCTCATAGGGCAGGCGCTGATCTCCTGCTTCTTAGGCCGACAGGTCCCAATGCCTATGAAACGTGGCCAGTGTGTCGCTAGGCCCACTGTTTAACTCCCCAGCCCGAGGGAGGGCTGGTACCTATTCTCCTACTGAACCTCTTCTTCAAAAGACAATAACTAATTTACCTGAAGAACAGAACGTATTCTATACATAAATGACACACTTATAAATCTTATTCTTATTTCTCATAAAAATGCATCATACGCCTGTATTTTTATACCCAATTTACCAAACCATACAATATCACGGACAGGACGAATATCCAGCACCCCCTCTCTCTCTCTCTCTCTCTCTCTCTCTCTCTCTCTCTCTCTCTCTCTCTCTCTCTCTCCCAACCACATACAATTATGTGCACATGTGCAATCAAATACACATCTTATTTTCATAAAACACACCCATATTTCAAAAGAAATTTTGGCAACTTATTCAACATACAAATCAAAATATTTATTCCATTGCTTCCGAAAAAAATCAAGTAAAAGATACGCCGAAGTTTCTTCGGCGCAATCGAGTTTTCTGTACAGCCGCCACAGCGTATAATAAGGCCACCGAAAATAGATCAATCTTTCTGGGGTCTCGGTATAATGCTGTATGAGCCTCGGCCCATGAAACTTTAACTAAAGCCCGGTGGTGGCCTATCCTATATCGTTGCCAGAAGCACGATTATGGCTAACTTAATCTAAATAAAATAGAAACTACTGAGGCTAGAGGGCTGCAATTTTATATGTTTGATGATTAGAGGGTGGATGACCAACATATCAATTTGCAGCCCTCTAGCCTCGGTAGCTTTTAAGGTCTGAGGCGGACAGAATAAAGCGCGGACGGACAGACAAAGCAAAACAGTTCTCTTTCACAGAAAAATATTCCACATTGAGAACCATAAAGGTAGCCCATCACAAGACTGGGATCAGAAGTTGTCCTCGAAAGTTAAATCTACCCTAGATTACGGAATAAGGAATATAAAATTTAGGACAAAGCCCAAGCGCTGGGACCTACGAGACCATTCAGCGCTGAAAGGGAAGCTTGAATGAAAAGGCCTGAAAGGCGTAACAGGAGGAAAGCCTTTGCAGTTGCAATATGAAACAATTGTTAGGAGAGGGTGGACGAAATAACATGGAAAAAGAGAGAATATAAACAGAAGTACAGTAAAAGGAATGAAAGGGGTTGCAGCTGGGGGCCAAAGGGATAAAGTCATATTACAAAGTATTTCCTCAAGTCTTGGAAAACATCTTGAGGGTGAGCACGAAGATACAAATAAAAGAATGGAATGATTAATCCAGTTTTGAAAATACAAATTCCAGAACCGATGGAAATAAACTGTTGAACAGTTTGAGAATTCTGCCACAACCAATCAAATCTAAATAACAAAAATACATCCCAAAACTGATGAAAACCAACTACTAACCTAAATTTTTAGAATTCTACCTCAACCAATCAAATCTAAATAACGGAATACATTCCACAACTAACGAAAACCAACTGTCAACTTAATTTTTAGAACACTACTGTCTCTACCAATCAATTCTACATAATAGACGGGCCCCGTCTTTCCCTGTTCCCAAGTTTGTTGAACACAACGAAGAACTTCTTGCATTAACAGACTTTCCATGTTGGCCGAGTCGAGAGTTCTAGCTCGTCTCTGGGTCCCTGTCCTCGACGCACGAACCATCTCCCATATCTCTCCGGGGATTATTATTTTCGCCGGAGAAAAACCGAAAATGGATCACATTTTTTTATCTACATTCTGACCCAATTACTTCCCCCTTAATAACCCCGACACCCGTAGGCCGGGTTTGTTTTCGCTTTCTATTGAGGCGAAGACTCGTCCCAAGAGCCTAATAGGGACTCTCTCTCTCTCTCTCTCTCTCTCTCTCTCTCTCTCTCTCTCTCTCTCTCTCTCTCTCTCAGCTAGAATTTTTCTCACTGCCTTTCACAGCGAGGAAAGGTCATAAGCATCTCTCTCTCTCTCTCTCTCTCTCTCTCTCTCTCTCTCTCTCTCTCTCTCTCTCTCTCTCTGAACAAGATTTTGTTTTATAAATACATTCATTAAATAAAAATTAGGATAAATAAAAAGTACCTGATCTTCTCTCGAGACAAAAGAGATCTGAACTCTCTCTCTCTCGATTTCGAAGATTTCTTTCACATACTAACAAGTCGCCGTAGCTGGGGAAAAAAAATAAATAAATAAATAAATAAATAAATAAATAAATACATACATACATACATACATACATACATACATACATACATACATAAAATGATTAAATAAAAAGCTGAACTTCATTTTCACGGAAAACGAGACTTAAACGTGATGTGAAAAATGGCGAGCGGTTTCCGTTCATACTCTCTTCCAGCTCGCTATCCACCCTCTTCTAACAATTGTTTCATAGTGCAACTGCAAAAGGTTTTCCTCCTGTTACGCCTTTCAAACCAACTCTCAATTTCCCTTTCAGCGCTGAGTGACCTCATAGATCCCAGCGTTAGACCTTTTCCTATATTCTACATTATTGTCAAGTGAAATGATTTAGAGTTTTTTACGATTTGTTCACAATGTTTACAAAGTCCTTAATGAATTGGTTTAAAATAACATTAACTTTTTTGCAGGGCGCCCATGGAATCAATAAGGCCTTTTATCATGCGATGACATGAATTAAGAGCATGTTGTTATATATGAAATAAATTAATAAACAGTAAATAAGTAAATAATAATTATATAAATAAATATAAGTTGTACATATATATATATATATATATATATATATATATATATATATATATATATATATATATATATATATATATATATAAATAAAAAAATATATAAATATCTATATAATACATATAAAAATATAAATTATATAGTAATAAATAAATATAAAAATATTTATAACTAAATAAATTAATTAATTAATTAACTTCATTAATTAATATATATATATAAATAAACCGTTAAATATGCACGTGACCAAATGCATAAAAAAAGGAACATCTGACAAATGAATCAGCCGCGTACCGGTAAGTCAAGATATATATTTCTCAAACACCCGCTGACCACCAAGTCACTGATTCCGTCAATAAATATCCGCAGATACTTAAAAGGTCAAGCAATACAAACATAGAAAAAAATTATTAGTCACGTCTTAAAAAAAATCGATACATTTCAAAGCAGCATTAGAAACGTCAGACAAATGTTTTGAACGTGGGAGATGTGTCATTCTGAAATATCATGACCCTCTTTGCTGAAATTAATTTTTTTTAAAAATCTAATCGTATTATTTCAACAGTAAACTAGTTCATTAACACCGGAACAAAGGGCTTTTTTGTGAGAGAGAGAGAGAGAGAGAGAGAGAGAGAGAGAGAGAGAGAGAGAGAGAGAGAGAGAGACTGCTTCGTCTAAATGCAAATAGAGAGAGAGACAAAACTTTACGTAAAAAAAATCTCGCTGGAATGGTTGATTTCATTAAAGTTTTGATAACCTGGGATACTCGAGAAACAGGAACACAGAGAGAGAGAGAGAGAGAGAGAGAGAGAGAGAGAGAGAGAGAGAGAGAGAGAGAGAGAGAGAGAGAGAGAGAGAGAGAGTTTCGATGGAAATCATTCTTTCGGAAATAACGTCAAATATTCATCAGATCTTTCCCAATAGTATGCAAATGAAATGAGAAGTTCGAGAGAGAAGTCTCTCCGAAGACTAGGAATAAAAAAATAGTATTTTCCAAAGACTAAGAAAAAAATAGTATTTTCCAAAGACTATGAAAAAAATAGTATTTTCCAAAGACTAAGAAAAATATTGTATTTTCCAAAGACTAAGAAAAATATAGTATTTTCCAAAGACTAAGACTAAAAAAATAGTATTTCCCAAAGACTAAGAACAAAAAATAATACTTTCCAAAGACTACGAATAAAAAAAACCAGTATTTAAAGCAGAAGACTAAAGATAGTATTTTCCAGTGACTAAGAACATATAAAGATTTCGAAGGAGAGGTCTTTCCAAAGACTAATTATAAATAATAGATTATAGAAGAGATTACGAAGAGTTCGACAGCTAGGTTTCAATTCGCGTTTTGGCTTCGCAATAAAGTCCCTTTTTATGAGCCCCTTTAAAGAGGGCAAGCGCTGTTAGAAATGAATTAATCGTAAAAGGAATGGCCCCCCGTCCTGTCATAAAACAGCATCCTTTAACCAACTTCAACACGTATCCAACTCCCTATTAGTTTTCTGTAAAAGAAAACTGTTGAGCCGGCTTTGTCTGTCCGTCCGCACTTTTTCTTTCCGCCCTCATATCTTAAAAACTACTGAGCCTAGAGTGCTGCAAATTGGTATGTTGACCATCAACCCTCCAATCATCAAGCATACCAAATTGCAGCCCTCTAGCCTCAGAAGTTTTTAAAAATTTTATGTAAGAAAGTCAGCCATAATCGTGCGTCTGGCAACGATATAGGACAGGCCACTACCGGACTGTGGTTAAAGTTTCTTGTGCCGCGGCTCATACAGCATTATACCGAGACCATCGAAAGATAGGTCTATTTTCAAAAAACTCGACTGCGCCGAAGAAATTTCGGGGCATTTTTACTTGTTATACCTGAAATCTCAAGAAGGTTGGGTAGTTCGCATTAAACGACAATTTTCACTTCTTTGCAGTCACTAGTGCGGCACTAGCAACAGATGAAGCTTGTAGTGGTTTTGCACAGTTGATCTATAAGATGAAGCTCTGTAGTGGTTTTGCGCAGCTGATCTATAAGATGAAGCTCTGTAGTGGTTTTGCGCAGCTGATCTCTAAGATGAAGCTTTGTAGTGGTTTTGCGCAGTTGATTTATAAAACTGAGGCTGTCAAGCCAAGCATTGGGGCACTTTCGGCAAATCAGAGCTAAAGGCAAGTGAAAATAGGGAGTTGGAACGGTGTAACAGCAAGACAAAGCGATCCAGAGAGAGAGAGAGAGAGAGAGAGAGAGAGAGAGAGAGAGAGAGAGAGAGAGAGAGAAGCACACGGATCTAAACGTGTAACTGGGAGAAAACACCCAAAATTGCATAAGAAGCAATAGTCAGAGAGGCTGGACAGCAAGCGGGAATGGAGGTACAGAAAAGGCTCTAAAGTAATATTTGAAAGTAAAAAGTCAGCCGATTTCAGGGCTATCCAACCCGTAAGACCTGTCTGGCAAATGACTTTTAATAATCAAGTTTTCGGACGTACGAATATCACAAAAAGGAGACATCAGCAGATCCCTAATTAGGAGACGACCAACGCCGACACTCGCGGATTTATTTAATCAGTCAGAAAAGTAACTCCCGAATTAATCCGCTCTGTGAGGAAGAGAACTCGATACGATTACAGGGCACTGATCTGAGGATTTAGATGACACTGGCCCGGGTGATTTATTGGGCGTAATCCGATTTCCAGGGAAATTTCTAAAAAGGGAATTTGATTTATTTCGAGAAAGCTCAGCTTTTAAAGTCAAATTTAAAATACCCCTGACATCGAATATGAAATCTCTTTACTGTGACCTAATAAAGGTCAAAATCTCCACACACAGCGATGATATCGGCTTAGGATACCTATCATGTTTCTCCCATATGGAGATGAAAATGCAAAGTACTACTGAAAATAGAATTTTTTTTTAAGTCTATTTAATATCAAACACGCTAAAATTCTAATATTCAATTCCAGAGCTTCCTATCAGACGGTAAGAAGCTTCCAACGTCATTCTAATGGAATGGAATATAGAATTTAGACCAAAGACCAAGCGGTAGGACCTATGAGGTTATTCAGCGCTGAAATTGAGAGTGAAGGTGGTTCGAAAGGTGTAACAGGAGGTAAACCTCGCAGTTGCACAATGAAACAACTGTTAAGAAGAGCGTGGAAGCAAGATGGACGAAAACCTAGTAAAAAATGCGCCGAAGTTATTTCGGCGCAATCGAGTTTTCTGCACAGCCGCTACAGCGTATAATCAAGGCCACCGAAAATAGATCTATCTTTCGGTGGTATTGGTATAATGTTGTATGAGCCGCGGTCCATGAAACTTTAACCACGGGCCGGTGGTAGCCTATCCTATATCGCTGCCAGAAGCACGATCATGGCAAACTTTAACTTAAATAAAATGAAAACTACTGAGGCTAGGGGGCTGCAATTTGGTATGTTTGATGACTGGAGGGTGGATGATCAACATAACAATTTGCAGCCCTCTAGCCTCAGTAGCTTCTAAGATCTGAGGGCGGACAGAAAAACTGCGGACAGAAAAAGTACGGACGGACAGAAAAAGCCAGAACAGTAGTTTTATTTTACAGAACACTAAAAATACGAACGGAGTTACAGCAAAAGGAATGACAGGGGTTTCATTCCAGGCATGTATATTTTTAGATCCGTATTCAAATAAGCATTTCCGCATCTCGGCACGTGACGTTAAAGGTCCCTGAGATTTCCGACTTTCCGCGGGAACTGACAACGTGACGACAACCCAGTTGTCCAACAGAGATGGTAAAGTGACAGGCAATAAGGCTATAGTTGCACGCACATACATACATACATTCATACACATATATATGCTGTATATATATATATATATACATATATATATATATATATATATATATATATATATATATATATATATATAGAGAGAGAGAGAGAGAGATATATATAGAGATAGATATATATAGAGAGAGAGAGAGAGAGAGAGATAGGGGGGTTATCTTACCACCCTCCCATACCAGAGAATCAAAAACAAGTCAGAACGACCTACTTCGGTTTCTCTTTACGAGAGAATAACATCATTACATTACGACCGCCTTTCACACAAGAACCCCCTCCCCACCCCGTCTCCTCCTCCCCAAATAATCTTCTATTCCGTGATAAACAGAGACGAAGGACTAATCAGCTGTTCTTTTCACCTACCGGCGCTTCGTAGAAAAGAAAATAATATAGGATTTTAGCCAAAGGCCAAGAGCTGGGACCTATGAGAAAATGGACAGTAAAAAACAACACAGGGACCGTCGTTTCGCGATGTCTCCTGCTGGTGGGCGATCGGGACTCCAATTCTCCCCAAAATCAATCTGGTTCCATCTCCGTTACCTTGTTATTTATTCCATTTGCAATTCACCCCCGGCGGTTCAGCCGCATCCGTGTCTTTTGAAAAGAAACCCACATTTTTCTCTTGTTTTGTATCAGCTATATTTTTCTCCTCTTATTTTTTCAGCTATATTTCTCTTCTCTTATTTTTTCAGCTATATACCCCTTATATTATATTTTTCAGCTATATTTCTCTTCTCTAATTCTTTTCAGCTATACTCTTCTTGTCTTACTTTTTTCAGCTATATTTCTCTTCTTTAATTCTTTTCAGCTAGTTATTTTCTCTTATTTTTTCAGCTACATTTTCTCTTCTCTAACAATATTATCAGTTATGGAATTCAAGAACTCTTATTTTCTTAACAGAAAATTTTCCATCGATTAGGCAATATGAAACAACTATGGAATGGCTCTCTCTCTCTCCAATACTTAACAGAAAATCCTCCATCGATTAGGTTCTCTCACAAATTAGCTGCATCTTTTTTTACTTATTCTAACGGGTGAATGAATGCTTTTCAATGCAAGTAAATGAGAGAGAGAGAGAGAGAGAGAGAGAGAGAGAGAGAGAGAGAGAGAGAGAGAGAGAGAGAGAGCCAATTTCTCCCCGAGGAAGCGAGGGGGGAGGGGAGGGGAGGGGTCCGAAGCTAGGCAAGGGTAGGGGGAAGGGGGAAACCCCATTCGCCTGTCACACGTCAATAACCCCGAACCAATTAAGAACCAATTCCGCGTTGTCTAATCTAATGAAGACTGGGCCTTCTCATCCCTCGTAGTCTCTCTTTCTCTCTATCTCTCATTCTCTCTTCCCCGAACGATTCCTTCAATTAACCTCCGAAATCCGGATTTAGAGAGGGAGAGAGAGCGCACACAAAGGCCCGTCTGAGGGGGGAGGGGGTGATTCTCCGAAAACCAGATTTAATACACGGACCGAAAGGACTGTGCGCGGGGGTGCCTCCTCACCAAAGGGACTGGCTAGAATCTGAGTGAGCGGCGCGTTCTATTCTTCGCAACCTTAAAGGAAAGAGAGTTTCAACCTTAAAGGAAAGAGAGTTTCAACCTTAAAGGAAAGAGAGTTTCAACCTTAAAGGAGAGAGAATTTCAACCTTGAAGGAAAGAGAGTTTCGACCTTAAAGGAAAGAGTTTCAACCTTAAAGAAAAGAGAATTTCAACCTTAATGGAAAGAGAATTTCAACCTTACAGGACAGAGAGTTTCAACCTTAAAGGACAGAGTGTTTCAACCTTAAAGGAAAGACTGTTTCAACCTTGAAGGAAAGAGAGATTCAACCTTAAAGGAAAGACTGTTTCAACCTTAAAGGAAAGACTGTTTCAACCATACCGGAACGAGAAATTCAACCTTCGAAGAAAGAGAGTTTCAACCTTTAAGTGAAGAGAATTTCAACCTTGAAGGCAAGACAGTTTCAACCTTAAAGGAAAGAGAATTTCAACCTTTAAGGGAAGAGAATTTCAACCTTAAGGGACAGAGAATTTCAACCTTAAGGGAAAGGGAATTTCAAACTTAAAGGAAAGAGAATTTCAATCTTTAAGGGAACAGAATTTCAACCTTAAAGGAATGAGAATATCAGCCTTAAAGGAAAGAGAATTTCAACCTTACAGGAAAGAGAATTTCAACATGAAAGAAAGTTTCAAACTTAAAGAGAATTTCAACCTCAAAACAGAGAATCTCAGCCTTAAAGAAAAGATAATTTCATCATTAAAGGAAAGAGACTTTCAACCTTAAAGGAAAGAGAATCTCGACCTCAAAGGAAAGAGAATTTCAACCTCAAAACAGAGAATCTCAACCTTAAATAAAAGAGAATTTCATCCTTAAAGGAAAGAGACTTTCAACCTTAAAGGAAAGAGAGTCTCAACTCTTAAAGGAAAGAGAATTTCAACCTTAAAGGAAAGGGAATTTCAACCTTAAAAGAAAGACAGTTTCAACATCAAAGGAACGAGAATTTCTACCTCAAAACAGAGAATCTGAATCTTAAAGAAAAGAGAATTTCATCCTTAAAGGAAAGAGGCTTTCAACCTTAAAGGAAAGAGACTTTCAACCTTAAAGGTAAGAGAATGTCAACCTTAAAGGAAAGAGAATGTCAAACTTAAAGGAAAGACAGTTTCAACCTTAAAGAAAAGGGAATTTCAACCTTAAGGGAAAGAGTGTTTCAACCTTAAAGGTAAGAGTGTTTCAACCTTGAAGGAATGAGTGTTTCAACTTAAAGGAAAGTATTTCAACCTTAAAGGAAAAGAGGTTCGACCTTAATAGAAAGAGAGTTTCAACCTTAAACGAAAGAGAGTTTCGACCTTAAAAGAAAGAGAGTTTCAACCTTAAAGGAAAGAGAGTTTCAACTTTAAAGGAGAGAGTTTCAACCTTAAAGGAAAGAGTTTTTAACCTTAAAGGAAAGAGAGTTTCAACCTTAAAGGAAAGAGTTTTTCAACCTTAAAGGAAAGAAAGTTTCAACCTTAAAGGAAAGAGAGTTTCAACCTTAAAGGAAAGAGAGTTTCAACTTTAAAGGAAAGAGTGTTTCAACTTTAAAGGAAAGAGTTTCGACCTTAAAAGAAAGAGTTTCGACCTTAAAGGAAAGAGTGTTTCAACTTTAAAGGAGAGAGTTTCAACCTTAAAGGAAAGAGTTTTTCAACCTTAAAGGAAAGGGAGTTTTAGCCTTAAAGATAAGAGAATTTCAACCATAAGGGAAAGAGAGTTTCAACCTTAAAGGAAAGAGTGTTTCAACCTTAAAGGAAAGAGAGTTTCGACCTTAGTAGAAAGAGAGTTTCAACCTTAAAGGAAAGAGAGTTTTGACCTTAAAAGAAAGAGTGTTTCAAACTTAAAGGAAAGAGAGTTTCAGTTTTAAAGGAGAGAGTTTCAACCTTAGAGGAAAGAGTTTTTCAACTTTAAAGGAGAGAGTTTCAACCTGAAAGGAAAGTTTTTCAACCTTAAAGGAAAGAGAGTTTCAACCTTAAAGAGAGAACGGATTTCATCATCTCATTCGGGTTCGTTCGCGACAATGAAAGACAACCTAACGTCGCGGAATGAAAACACTTTGATTGAGACTAATTCCGTCTTTCGGCCGGTAAAAATAATGAACCTTTCGTTTAGCCATGGTACCTTTAACTGCTTAGAAATGATACCTTTAAATGCTTAGCCATATGACCTTTAATTGCTTAGCAATGATACCTTTAAATGCTTAGCCATGATAGTTTTACCGTCCCATGATATCTATCCGAAAGGACTTTTTATTTTCTTATTTATTTATTTTTTTTTCTTTTTTTTTTTGTAAATGAGGACGAAATTCCTTGAGCCAAAGCAAGGTAGAAAAGAAACTGCATTCACAAACGGTGGAAAGTTTGTCGTAAACGTACCAAGGACGAGAGGATTAAGAAAATATCTTTCTAAGAAAAAGACTTGAAGCATTCACACAGGATAAAATTCTCCTTGCTAGAGAGAGAGAGAGAGAGAGAGAGAGAGAGAGAGAGAGAGAGAGAGAGAGAGAGAGAGAGAGAGATGCACTACCACTGAGACATACCAAGTCTAAATGCAGTTACGTAAAAGTAATGACATATAATTCTGACTACCTGTGTATACTAAGTGCCTTTCTTACTAGTGTACACTTGCTTTGAAATTTTACACTTTTTATAGATTTTACATCTTTTTACAAGGTGTTTTACACGAAACTTTCCCATTATCTCTTCTCATTGAAGCCAACTTTCATTTGCTAACTTTCTGCCACTAAAGAAATCAAGAGAACGGTTATTATATTGCAATAAATATCCAAGATTATTATATTTCATGAAATATCCCCAAAAGATGAAAATATCTCTTTGTCGTCGATGCAAAGTCAGTTTCAAGGAATGACATTTACAAACGATGGAAAGTTTGCCGTAAACATAAAATACCAAGAAGGAAAGATTTAAGAATACATCTTTCTAAGGAAGAAGACTCACTTTTAGAAAAGTATTATGAAAAATAAATACAATTAAAATGTCAATAATCTGGGATGTGGGAGGGTGCATAAACTTCAAAGTTCTTTACAGGTAAGCCATTGATGAGTACTGATCTCTCTACACTCACACACACACACACACACTCTCACACACACTCTCACTCACACACACACACACACACACACACCCTATTAAGCTAAAAACAAATATTTATTTTAGGTAATGTTTCCAGTAAGAATACTTATAATCACTTACAGTGCATACACATACATACATGCATACACCCATCCATACATTCATAACATGCAAATTTTCCTTATGTGCAACAGATGTTTCCTTTGAAAGTTGAATAAATTCCCCTTTTGTGTACAGTGAGTTTTAATTAATAATACAGACATGCCTTTAAATCCTTGTATTCATACATCATACCCATGAATGCCCACATACGATGTTTACAACTTTATACAACTTTCAACTAAGTCTTGATTACAACATGATTAAAAAGTGTACTTTTTACATAAAAAAAAAACAGCTTAAAACATTGGAGGCCTGTCGACTACTTGACTTTTCATTACAGATTTTTTTATCCAAAAATAAATTTTTCATCCAAAAGACCTTTCTACTAATTCTTGATTACAATCAGATTAAAAAATTATTTCTTATATACAAAAATAAATAAAATTTAAAACATAAGAGACCTTTCGACTACTTCTTGATTTCAACAGATTAAAAAGTATGTTTTTATACCCAAAAATAAATACAATTTAAAACATAAAGAGACCTTTCGACTGCTTAATCTCAACAGATTAAAAAGTGTGTTTTTTTTTTATCCATAAACTTAAAGATATCAAACAGACACAAAGAATATTAAGTTAATAGTGAGAACAACGACGCAAGTCCCTTTGCCTCCCGAATCTGCCCTTAATGGAGTCTTCCCAAGGCCTGGTAATCACAAGAAATCCAACGTCACCCCCCCAACCCTTTTCCCGTCCCCACACCCGTGAAATTGCAGGACCCGGCAATTCATTACGAGAACCTAATCCTCTTAGACCTGGAGGAAACCACACATACACCCGTAAAACCTCGTGTGTCCTGGAACACAAGAGATACGGCTGATTCTGTATTTTATGCGCTGCGGAACACCTTCTCTTCCAATACAATGTTCCCCCAGCCCCACCGGGACCAATTTACTACGCTGCGTCGTACTTGTAGGTATAAAGATTTAGACCTCGGTGTGTATATAGCACATTCACTGAATCTTCAGGATGTGACGTGGTGAAATGGATCTACAGAGTTTTGCCTGTTCATTTCAAAGAGCGGGATTGAGCGAAGTTTGCTTAAGATGAGGTGTCTTAATGCAAGAGCCAAACTACTTTAATATATATATATATATATATATATATATATATATATATATATATATATATATATATATATATATATATATATATATATATATATATATATATATATATATATATATATAATCCACAACATAACTGCAAGAAATACAAAACTAACCTTCAGAAGAAGACTGATAACGACATTAAATATCACTGCTCCAGTCAATATGCATTAATCCACTCAGCCACCAAAGAAATCCCTAACGAATAATCCCAACAAAAATAATCCTTTCCTGTCCCGATCCTCCGGAAATATAATAAATATATATATATATATATATATATATATATATATATATATATATATATATATATATATATATATATATATATATATATATATATATATATATATATATATATATATATGATTATGGCTAACTTCAAACCTTAAATAAAATAAAAACTACGGAGGTTAGAGGGCTGCAATTTGATGATTGGAGGGTGGATGATCAACATAACAATTTGCAGCCCTTAGCCTCAGCAGTTTTTAAGATCTGAGGGCGGACAGAAAAAGTGCGGACGGAAAGACAAAGCCAGCACAATAGTTTTCTTTTGCAGAAAACTAAAAATGAATTGAAGTTGGATGAAAAAACGGGAAAAATTTGGAAACTTGGCCGCCCTGAACGTGAAGTTTAGGAAGGGAAAAATTGCCAGGAGGAAACTGACAAGGGAAAAATAAAGGGGAAAAACTGATTAAGAAAGAAAATTGACACGGAAAAAGTTGATAAAGAAAGAATTGAGAAGAAAAACTGAAAAAATCGAAATGAAAATTTGAATCAGAAAAAAACTTAAAGGGAAAAAAACTTGAAAAGGAAAAAACTGAAAAGAAAAATTGGAAGGGGAAAAAACTGGAAACGCTTTAAAACTGAGAAAAAAAAATTTTTAACTGAAAAGGAAACAAATTGAAGGAAAAAAAAAAAAAAAGGACAATAATTTAAAAGCAAAAACACTGAAATGGGAAAAAAAAGGAAGACGATGGACCCTCAACCCGCAATGGCGTTCCCCAGGACACTCACAAGACCAAGACAGAACACGAGGAAAATCTCAAGAGGAAAATGAGAGAGAGAGAGAGAGAGAGAGAGAGAGAGAGAGAGAGAGAGAGAGAGAGAAACAAAAAATAATAAATATGAATAAAGAGTGGAACTTCCCTGACACAAAGGGAAAATGCAACGCAAAGGCGGGAACCGGCCACTACGGGGTAACTGCAAACCTTGAAACTGACGAAGAACAAGTCGCCGAAACGTAGAATGAGATACAACTTATTATTATCTCACTGTAAACATAAACAAGTCGTCGAAACGTACAATGAGATATAACTTATTATCATCTCACTGTAAACATAAACAAGTACAGATTTCTGCAAAGGGTATAATGCTGTAAGAAACTTTCAGCCACGGCCCGGTGGCCTGTGTCGTTGGTACCTATAGAGGTGCCAGACGAACGATCACGGCTAACTTTAACCTTAAACAAAATAAAAACTACTGAGGCCAGAGGGCTGCAATTTGGTATGTTTGATGATTGGAAGGTGGATGATCAACATACCAATTTGCAGCCCTCTAGCCTCAGTAGTGTTTAAGATCTGGGGGCGGGAGAAAAAGGGCGGACGGACAGGCAATATGCTGTAATACTTGCAGCAAATGCAAAAAGAGATTCTACAGAATGGAATGGAATATACGATTTAAGCCAAAATCCAAGCGTTGGGACGTATGAGGTCATTCAGCGCTCAAAGGGAAATTGAGAGTAGAAAGGTTTGAAAGGTATAACAGGAGGAAAACCTTTAGCAGTTGCACAATGAATCAATTGTTAGGAGAAGTTGAAGGAACGTTAGGATGGAATAAAAGAGAATACGGACGGAGCTACAGTAAAAGGAACGAAGGGGTTGTAGCTAGGGGTCGAAGGGACGCTGCAAAGAACGTTAAGTAATAACGCCTACAGTGCGCCGCGTGAGGTGCACTGACGGCTCTACCCTTTCGCGAGGGAGACTCAAGAGAAGAATGGGATTTGTCATTGACCTCCTAACTTCTAGCTTTAATCACTCAATTATATCCCTGACTTCAATCTCTCAATTCTAGCTTCAATTACTTAATTTTTCTCCCCCCCCCAAAAAGGATCTATTGTGCCTGACCACTCCAGACAGAAAAACGTCCTCCTCAACGTATTGTGCATTTAGAAAAATATTCTTACGTCTGTTGTTGTTGGGATAAAACCCGTTTCTCCCTCGACACGAAAACAAACCTCTCCGCGTACCAATTTTTCCTTCCGCAGTCGCTGACATCTACCGAATTTTCCCAGTAACGAGCGAGGACTGTCATTAACAGCCAGATGAAAGTTTTCCCGTCTTTATTTTTGTTTTTCAAAAGATTTCCAAAAGAAGAAAACGGTGCCACTAGGCGCATGCGCACTGTGAAGCGGAGGAGCTCTAGGGGGAAAAATAATAATCGGACCATTTGCACAATCTTTTCATACGGCAGACATTCATTCTGACCCTATTGTGCGAGTCTCTCTCTCTCTCTCTCTCTCTCTCTCTCTCTCTCTCGCTTGCAACCATCCAACTTAGGCCTATCATCGGGACAAAGTTTTGCGGCGATAACCTTCTCCATTCTCTAAGGCTACATATTATAAAATACAGAATGGAAGGTGCCTTCAGACGGAGCTGGTTTAAAATAATGATGCTACATGCACTGGCTCAAAATAATGATGCTACATGCAATGTCTAACAGAATTTTATGCAATTTTCAGTATTAATAATTTATAATGACGCTACATGAAATGTCTCCAAATTTTGAGCAATTTCCAGTATCATGAGTTACCAGCAGAGAGAGAGAGAGAGAGAGAGAGAGAGAGAGAGAGAGAGAGAGAGAGAGAGAGAGAGAGAGAGAGAATGTAACCACAGAAACAGTCCATTAAACACACAGTTCCTGTGAGAGTTTGTTTGCATTTTTCTAATGCTTCATATTTCAGGAAATAGAAGAATACCTACCTTCAGGATCCGCGTTTGTTTAAATCAAATGAAGTCGCAATGGCAAAGGTCACCAAAATATGAAAAATAAAAAAAATTGACCAAAGTCACAAGTTCTTCACTGAAAAGCACATCAATTTTTCGAGAAGAAGAGTTTACACAGACAGGTGCTTCAAAGTATTACGAGTTCACCCCAAGAGACATTTACAAAAAAACAAAAAACTAAAGTAAATCAATAAATAACATTTTATAAATCACACAGGTGTGTCGAGCTATTCATAACCTCATCTTGTAGTCGGTTCAAAAATGTGGCTGTCTAATGTGAGGATAAAGTTCCCTTAATGGATGAAGCTGAAACTTTTTAACAAGCCTCCATCAGTTGGATTTAGTTTCGGTCACCACTTAAGGCAGTGGTTCTTAACTGGGGGGAGCGAAGCCGGTTCCTAAGGGGTGCAAGGATGCCTATGATTAATTAAAGCAAAATATATTTTTATATATGGTTGTTATTTTTTTCAGCAAAAAAAATTAAAAAATAAAAATAAAATATACAATAATAATCTTCTTTTAACGTGCCTTTTTCCCATTTGTATGGGGTAAGCACGATGCCTCCTTTTGAAGGATTTTGATTTGGCTTTGGGGTAGACCGTAGTCTCGATCGGCTGCCCTGCCTGTCATCGCTTAGACCCCGGTAGCGTATGTACAAGTATTGTACCAGTCACCAGCGCCCTTTCTCCCAGCAGCGAGAAGTTGTTGCGAGGTTAGGTCGACAGTCGAGACGTGTGAGGTGTCTGTTATGTTTTTGGGAGATGTTGGAGTGGCTTTGTTTGTGTGTATACAATAATAATAATAATAATAATAATAATAATAATAATAATAATAATAATAATAATAATAATAATAATAATAATACTAATAATAATAATAATAATAATAATTGGGAGAAAAACTCTCAATCACGAGAGTTCATAATTGCTCTAAGGGGTCCAATGTAAAGATGAACCCAGAGGGTTGGAAAAGCTTTTATATATTTTACAGGAGCCTTACACAAATGCATTATTGTGGACTCCTTAAGAATAGAATAATAATAATAATAATAATAATAATAATAATAATAATAATAATAATAATAATTTAATAAAAATAATAATTTTGTTAATAATAAATGAATATATAAATTTTTAAAAAATATAGTTTTGTTGTTATATACACATCATATCAATATATATTTTGTATTTATTTTTTTGTTTTTTAAGCAATTCAGGGGGCGCGAGAAGTGACTGCTGATTTGAAAGGGGTACATACATTGAAAAAGGTTAACTACATTCTAGTAATCTGGGTCAATTATACAAAAAGGAGCCTAAATATTTCTTATAAATATATAAGCTTCAGATCGACAATTTTCTAGGGCAACCTAGCCTCCTGATTGATGATGCCTGTAAAACAGAATATAAAATTTAGGCCTTAGGCCACGCACTGGGACCTATGAGGCCATTCAGCGCTGAAAGGGAAATTGACAGCGAAAAGGTTCGAAAGGGGTAACTGGAGGAAAACCTCGCAGTTGCACTATGAAACAATTGTTTGGAGAGGGTGGAGAGTATGATGTAAGAAAGAATATGAACGAAGGTTTGGTAAAAGGAAAGAAAAAGAGAGGGGTTGTAACTAGGGGCCGAAGGGACGCTGCACAGAACCTTAAGTAATGCCTACAGTGCACTGCATGAGGAGCACTGACGGCACTACCCCCGTACGGATAATGATGCCTGTACCACTTATAATCGAAGTCCTGACCCAGGAATGAGGTAAGCTAAAACACTGTGTAGTTAGATAATTTCTCCTGTTCCCTAACTTTAAATTGGCATTTTAATGTATCTTAATATCTTCTGGGGCTTTCTTCACATTTACACATTATTTAGAGGGTTCTAAAGTCACCAGCGATATTGACTCTTGAATTCTATGACCTACTTGAATGACTCTTATTTTTATGTCAATACAATGGATTTGCAAGTTTAGTGACCATTCGCCAATTTTCTACAGGTCCTCTTACAATTATTTTCTCCAGGTCCTCTTGCGCCAGTCCAGGTCCTCTTGCATCAATTTTCTACAGGACCTCCTGCACTAACTTTCTCCAGGGCCTTTTACAACTATTTTCTCCAGGTGCTCTTGCACCAATTTTCTCCAGGTCCTCTTGCAACAATTTTTTCCAGGTCTTCTTGCACCAATTTTCTACAGGTTATCTTGCTTCAATCTACAGGTCCTCTACCACCAATTTTCCCTCGGTCTTCTTGCACCAATTTCCTCCCGGTCCTCTTGCACCAATATTCTACAGGTCATCTTGCACCAACTTTATACAGGTTCTTTTTGCACCAATTTTCTCCCGGTCCTCTTACGTCAATTTTGTACAGGTCCTCTTGTACCAGTTTTCTCCAGATGCTCTTGCACCAATTTTCTCTAGGGTCCTCTTGCACCAACTTTATAAAGGTTCTCTACCAACAAATTTCTCCATTCCCTCTTGCATCAATCTTCTCCAGGTCCTCTTGCATCAATCTTCTCCAGGTTCGCTGCGTGGCACCAATTTTCTCCAGGTTCCCTGCCACCAATTTTCTCCAGGTCCTCCTACAACTATTTTCTCCAGGTCCTCTTTCACCTATTTCTCTAGATCCTCAACTCCACTTTTCTCCAGGTCCTCAACTACCAATTTTCTCCAGGTCTTCAACTACCAATTTCTCCAGGTCCTCAACTACCAATTTTCTCCAAGTCCTCCTACAACTATTTTCTCCAGGTCCTCTTTCACCTATTTTCTCTAGATCCTCAACTCCAATTTTCTCCAGGACCTCAACTACCAATTTTGTCCGGGTCCTCAACTACCAATTTTCTCCGGGTCCTCAACTACCAACTTTCTCCAGGTCCTCAACCACCAATTTTCTCCAGGTCCTCAACTACCAATTTTCTCAGGTCCTTAACTACCAATTTTCTCCGGTCCTCAACTACCAATTTTCTCCAGGTCCTTAACTACCAATTTTCTCCAGATCCTCTTACACCAATTTCCTCCAGGTCCTCTTGCAACTATGTTACCGTTTTATCATTAGATCCAATATCCAACTCCAAACTAGCTTCCCTTGCCAGGTCCAAGTCAACTACCAATTTTGTCCGGGTCCTCAACAAACAATCGTTTGCAGGCTCTCAAACAAGGTCAGGAAATAAAAAAAGATAATCAATTTTTCTTTTCTACCTTCTCAAGACAGGTTGGCAATTGGCAATTTACCTACGCCTTAGGCCTCCTGACTGTCCTCGATTCAGACCAATGATTTCTCACATAAATGGTCCGTATCAACGATTTCAAGGTTTTTCCCCAGGTCCTGGATTTTGATATTTAAATTGCATTATACGGATAAAGATTGCAACGCTTACGACGATATTGTAAAGGACGCAATGGAGAGATGCTTCATTAAAAATAAGGTAAAACCTAAAAACATACCTTTATACCGATCTTTCTCTCTCTCTCTCTCTCTCTCTCTCTCTCTCTCTCTCTCTTCTCTCAGATCCTCTTACACCAGTCCTTTATGAGAACACTTTACCAGCTTTTTTCTCTTACTATTTTCTCTCTCTCTCTCTTTCTCTCACCTCTCTCTCCAGAAGTCATCTTGCAAGAAGGTCGTTGATATTCTGTTTTATAATGTTTTCAATCCACAGATAAAAATGTGTATCCATTAGAATTCAAAATATCTAATAACAGCACTAAGACTCCTACTTGCAATCCAAGTTACAAAACTGAGAGAGAGAGAGAGAGAGAGAGAGAGAGAGAGAGAGAGAGAGAGAGAGAGAGAGAGAGAGAGAGAGAGAGAGAGATTCTTTTATCAAAGGCTACAGGTAAAAAGTTTCTCAAATTCAAAGGGACAGGGAGAATACTGGGCTAAGCATGATGAGAGAGAGAGAGAGAGAGAGAGAGAGAGAGAGAGAGAGAGAGAGAGAGAGAGAGAGAGAGAGAGAGAGCCAAAGCTAATATGAATAAAAACCTTATTTCCCTACATTTTTCCGGTCCGCTTAATGCTTACGACAAACCAAGAAATCTCTTGGGTAAATAACCAGCTCTGGGGACTAAAGAGGAAGATAAAAAATCCGAAATCCGGATTAAATAAGTTAACAAAAAATATGAAAAAAGAGAGAGAGAGAGAGAGAGAGAGAGAGAGGATTAGGATGTCTAAGAGACTTATTAGTCCATCCGAGAAGACATCATGTGCTCACTCATCTCTAGGAGAGAGAGAGAGAGAGAGAGAGAGAGAGAGAGAGAGAGAGAGAGAGAGAGAGAGAGAGAGAGAGAGAGAGAGAGAAACATTCTTGACCATTGATAAGAACGAGTAAAGGATCTGAGAGAGAGATTAGTGTAATCAATAAGCGCAAGAGAGAGAGAGAGAGAGAGAGAGAGAGAGAGAGAGAGAGAGAGAGAAACATTCTTGACCACTATAAGAACGAGTATAGGATTTGAGAGAGATTAGTGTAATCAATAAGTACAATGAGAGAGAGAGAGAGAGAGAGAGAGAGAGAGAGAGAGAGAGAGAGAGAGAGAGAGAGAGAGAATCAAATCACTCCAATACGATCTCATTACGTTAATGTACTTTTGGTAACATTACCAGTAGTACTTTCGTAATGTAAGTGTATGGAAGGACTACGGATGCCAACTATAAAATCCTACTGCCCTTTTTTTCAACTCTTTTTCAAATTCTGCTTTCCACTTTCGACACAAAAATGATCGATCATTTAATTTACTGAACTAACTCTTTTAGATCACTCAGGTAGATAACAAGATGATTGGAACCGGTATGATACGTGTCCTCTCCTTTTAATTCGGTTTTACAGGATGCGTAGGGATCATGTTTCCTACTTGAGACAGTTTCACAGTCATCTTGATTAAAATAGAGACCTCTCTCTCTCTCTCTCTCTCTCTCTCTCTCTCTCTCTCTCTCTCTCTCTCTCTCTTGCAATCGTTCGTATGAAAGGTCTCTCCTCTCTCTAGCTTGTATCGTGTTCTCTCTCTCTCTCTCTCTCTCTCAACCTTGTATTCGTTTGTATCATTGGTCAAGAATGCTCTCTCTCTCTCTCTCTCTCTCTCTCTCTCTCTCTCTCTCTCTCTCTCTCTCTCTCTGAGTCCCTTGCAATCGTTCGTATGAAAGGTCAAGAACGTTAGTTCTCTCTCTCTCTCTCTCTCTCTCTCTCTCTCTCTCTCTCTCTCTCTCTCACACACACACACACACACACATACGCTTAACACGAAAACACAAGATACAATGATAAATAAATAGAGAAAACGAAAAAAACAAATAACGATGAGAAAAATATAACGTGGAAGGTCGAAATAACAGAATGTGCAACAAAGACAGATTGCTGGAAATACTATCTCCGTCTAGACATGGCGTAGACTATTCCTCTCTCATCACTATAAACATCTAAGTACGGCAAATGAGGGTGTTTATATAGTACCTTGGCATAACGTTCAAAGGACTTTCCCCCCCCCCCCTTTACAAGCCGCAACGATCCCTAGATTTAATTCCTAGATGCCTTCTTCATATACATGTCTAGGTGTTCGACTAAATATACACGTGTTTAAGAGGGTCATTTTTGTTCATTTTTACCTTTATTTTGATTTTTAAATTTTTATTTTTACTATTTTTATTCTTTATTAACATACACTGCGCCATCGAAGTAATGTACACGACAAACTTTCTCAGTCAAAACGATTGGCAGAAAAAAAATGTGTCTACATGTTCGCCACATTCGTTTTTGTCAAACATCCATAAATGTATAAAGACATTTACGTAGAAACTAAGGCAGGGAGGCAGGGGTGGGGGGGGCCAGAGGGTCCTGACTGGAAATTACCTGGGGGAATGAAGCAGACTTTCGATATCTGGCTCATAAACTATATATTCACAGGCAATGTCAACTGTGGTAAAACTGAACAATACTACCGCGACCTGGTTCCCGCCAGTCGACGACCGTAATATTAAACCCATTTTGCTCATGTTTTTTGTTTATTTTTATGGCTTTTGTTTGTGTTTATGATATTTAAAGTTTTTTATGTTTTTACGCTTATCCACAAGGGGCTGGTATTAAACACGGCTTCTATTTTGCATGTAAACTGATAGTTACAGATCACAGGGGCGTTTAGCGAAGTTTGCCATATAAACCGTCACAGAAAACTTGGCTCGTGTTTAAAAACTGAAAACGGGAACTATATCGATTGAATGGTAAACTATTCTTCTTCAAGACGGCCTCGCAGATTTGACGTATATTGTATTTCTGATAGAAAAGAGGTTGTACCGGTTACAATTAAATTGATAGAGTAACAAAAATGATCTCAATAAGCTTGGCCAAATTTATACGTCACTAAATTTTGCGCAACCTGAAGCTCAAAGCTGCACGATCTATACGCAATGTAATGATTTGTTTTTTAAATCACGGCCTGCATAAAAAAAAAATCGTGATTGATAGCAACTAGCAATACTTAATAAAAATTCATATCAGCAGTTATATAATGAACTGTTTTTTAAATCACGGCCAGCAGAGAAAAAATACTTTTTTGATAGCTATTAGAAATACTTAATAAAAATTCATATCAGCAAATGTACAGTATAATGAGTTGTTTTTTATATCACGGACTGGAGAAAAATCATGATTTGATAAATACTTTAAAAAAATTCATATCAACAATTATATGATTGTTTGAAATCACGGTCCCAGCTATTATATAAAAGGATATGTTCTGTTACAGACATCCTGCGCCTGACAAGTTAAAGCAACGCTACAGCTGACACAAGTTAGACCAGTGGTTCTTAACCTTTTCATTACCACGCCCCCTCTAAGAGTTGGTCCTTCCCTCCACCTCCCCCCCCCCCTTGCATCTGTGAGTAAAATTCCCTCCCAGATTTAAAGGATGAAAAGAAAAAATAGAAAGAGAAGGTGTTTCGAGGGATAGGGATGGAGGTAAATAATTAGAATATATGGTAAGCCCAACGAGTCTAACCAGAGTATTAGACTATAGGAAACTAACGTTATAAGGCGATACTTTGCATTTTTTCATAAACCTCTGAATATTAGTTCCTCACTCTTGTAAAGAGAATAACGAATATGTTTAGTGAATTTTTTTATTTTTTCCCAGGGCTCGTGTCTCCCCTCCAGGGGGCGCGCCCCCCAGGTTGAGAACCACTGCGTTAAACTAAACAATGATAGAGCAATTCCAATACTAATTACCTATTCCAACAGCTCACGCTGCAAAATTTTTTGCTGGACGATTTACAATACCCTCTTTCAGAAATTGCGAAGTCTTATAAAATTTCTAATACAGTGTCAAAAGTTTAAATAAGTACTCACAGCATCCAGGCGAATGAGAGACAGCTGGTGCAATCAATGCTTACCTGAAATGAAAAGAGAAAATTAGTCAAGTACATGTGCACTAAAAAGAAATAAATTGAGGTTAAAGCCTTCTTATCTGTAATATCGAATGACCAGCTTCACTAATACCAAGATATATAACACACACACACACTATAATTATATATATATATATATATATATATATATATATATATATATATATTTTATATATATATATATATATATATATATATATATATATATATATATATATATATATATATATATATATATAGTGTAGAATCTACTGGTCACATCTACCAGACACGTATGTAATTCTAAAAGCCACAATGCCCTCTTAACTTCTCGAATTCTTCGCGCTTTTTTGGATATGCTTGTAACTACAAAGCCGTAAGATCCAAACGCAAGAAACTGAAGAGACTGTGATGGCCGGTCGCGAGAAGGAAGGTCACCATAATCACAAAGGAGGTCACGTAGCCGACCAGACCACGAGAAGGATTATATATATATAGTGTGTGTGTTTTATATATATTATATATACAGTATATACATACAAACATACATACATATATATATATATAATACACACACGCACATATACAAAACTTTTAACCTTCATAGTCTAAGCAGACATTGTGGGATGAGATTGCTAGCCATCTGCCCTTTGCCCTTGGCTGCAATCCACCACAGACAACGGAAAGTGAAGTATAAAATTTCAATACTCAAATCCACAAAGGCCCATTTGATTTTTCAGGAAAATGGTATAGGCTGTGTCACTCTCTTAGCTATGGGGACATGTTTATCGAGTGCCAATGCGCAGTACATACAAACCCCCTAGTGATAAAAGAGATAAGGGAATAGGAATGCCCTCAAGTACCCAGAAACCCGGAGAAAACAATATATAATCGATAAAAACATGACGATAATTGAGTACAAAATTCAGGCCAAAGGCCAAATGCTGGGATCTATGATGAGGTCATTCAGCGCTGAAAGGGAAATTGAGAGTGAAAAGGTCTGAAAGGCATGACAGGAGGAAAACCTTTCGCAGATGCACTATGAAACAATTGTTAGAAGAGGGTTGTGGAAAGTAAGATGGAAGAGAGAGAGAATATGAAGAGAGGAGCAGCAAAAGGAATGAAATGGGTTGCAGCTAGCGGGTGAGAGGACGCTACAAAGAACCTAAAGTAATGCCTACAGTGCACCGTACGAGAGGGCACTGACGGCATTAACCCCCACCCCCTGCCCCTTGGGGGACATGACGATAATAGACGTGACCTACTGGAGGTAAGGTGATACTGCGTCAGTTGAAGGTGAAACGGAACCTCCAAGTCATTTAAACACATTCAAATGCGCCAATCACTAAAACGGTAAGAATGGAATGGAATATACAGTAGAGTTTAGGCCAAAGGCCAAGCACTGGGATCTATGAGGCCATTCAGCGCTGGAAAGGAATATGAGAGCAGGGAGGTCTGAAAGGTGTAACAGGAGGATAACCTCGCGGCTGCACTATGAAACAATATTTAGGAGAGGGTAGATAGCAAGATGGAAGAAAGAGAATATGAATGGAGGTACATTAAAAGGAACGAAAGGGGTTATAGCTAAGGGCCGAAGGGACGCTGCAAAGAACCTTTAGTAATGCTTACAGTGCACCCCGTGCACAGACTACTTCCAGGCCTGAAAATTAAACTAAACTTTTAAAAATACATTAACAACGCAAAACCGAACATTGTTCTGATTAATGGAAGAATGAATATATAAACATGAATCTCACTTTAAAAACATTCTCTGGAAAGTATATACCCATAAGCAGCAAAATACATGTAACATCAGATTCCTACATAAACTGCAAAAAATAAAATCTAAAATTAAAAATGAGATGGATAAACATTGGAAAATTGGGGTGGGAGATATGAAATGCTCAAAATTAAGGTATTTGGAATGAGAATATAAAATTTAGGCCAACGGCCAAGCGCAGGGATCTATGAGGTCATTCAGCGCTGAAAAGGAGAGTAGAAAGCTTTGAAAGGTTTAACAGGAGGAAAACCTCGCAGCTGCACTATCAAACAACTACTAGGCAAGGGTGGAGGAAAGTAAGATGGAAGAAAGAGAATATGAACGGAAGTACAGTCACAGGAATGGAAGAGGGTGCAGCTAGGGGCCTGAGGGACGCCGCTACAGAGAACCTTAAGTAATGCCTACGGAGCACCGCGTGAGGTGCAGCGAGGCGCTACGCCCTACGGAGGCTCAAAACTAAGGCATCTTTCCCTAGGAGGCCACACGAAGAGGAGTGACAAAGGGCATTCCACCACCAGAAGAAACAACAGCAGATCCCCTCCATATGTCGACTCGATCTCTTGGCGAACAATGGAAGCAGCTGCTGTTGGACGTGGATGCAAGCCAACCTGTTCTCAGAATCGCGGGGGGGGGGGGGTTCTTAGGTTTTTCTGAGGCGTGAAAGTTAATCGCCCAGGGAAAGAAATTCATTGACACCACTTGTTTAATCTTTAGTTCTTCTCCTTTTGCCCGGCTCGGTAAGGAACTGCATTCCGCTGATTATTTTCGGGGAGAAAATATTTCATGAAAGGAAAAAATACTTCCTTCACTTAACAGCTTTCTATAGATCAACACGACTATTTTCGGGGGAAAATATCTCACGAAAGGAAAAAGAACTTCTCCGAACAGATTTCTATATACACTAATTATTTTTGGGGGAAAATACCACACGAAAGGAAAAAATAATTCCTTCACTTAACAGCTTTCTATAGATCAACATTGATTATTTTCGGGGGAAAATATCTCACGAAAGGAATAAAGAATTCCTTCTCCTAACAGATTTCTATAAACACTGATTATTTCCTAAAAACACTGATTATTTTCGGGAGAAAATATCTCACGAAAGGAAAATAGAATTCTTTTAACAGTTTTATAAAATCAACACTGACTATTTTCGGGGGAAAATACCTCCGAAAGGAAAAAAAAATATCTTCTCCTAACATATTTCTACAAACACTGATTATTTTCAGGAGAAAATATCTCTTGCAAGGAAAAAGAAATCCTTCCCTTTACAGTTTTCTATAGATCAACTACGCAATGGTGACTACAGATAAAAAACAAAATTATAATTCACTCAAAGACACCAATGATGCTAACACGTCATTCTTACACGAAGAGGTCCTCAGATATTAAATTTTAATTTAATCCATTTATAAGCTAAGCAAGGTTCAGGCAGTTCATGTTTTTAATCATAATTAAAATTAGGTGGAAAATTTCATGATTTTAATCTTAATTAAAATGAGGCGAAAAATGTTTCCAAGTTTTCTTCAACACTTTGCAAAGGCCCACCACCAATTTATGGACTGTAGTTCATTGATAAAAACAGCTCCGCTATTTATCTCTTCATTTTAGAAAGACTTAAGTAGATTAATATTCGTGTTGGTTTCTCCAAAACTACATAAAGGTAAAAAAAAAAAAATTAAATCTCTCTCTCTCTCTCTCTCTCTCTCTCTCTCTCTCTCTCTCTCTCTCTCTCTCTCTCTCTCTCCTAACCAAGGGATACGTTATACTGGAGAAAACATAAAATCAAGAATGAACGAAATGTATGCTAATCTAAATAGCTATCAAACTTGGAAGAAGTTAGGCTTTTAATTGAGAGAGAGAGAGAGAGAGAGAGAGAGAGAGAGAGAGAGAGAGAGAGAGAGAGAGAGAGAGAGTTCAACCACATCAGTGTCTCCAACCATAATCATATTATTATTGAATAATAATATTATTATTATTATTATTATTATTATTATTAACTTTCCCAACCAACGCTCTCGAAGCTAATTCCTTCTGAAAATTTTATGGACTTCCGTATCTTAGCAATTTTTAAATAATAAGTTGAATAATGCCATAGTCTCGTAACGCCAGCCTGCCTGCGGTCCACCTATCAATCTATCAGTGGGAAAGAGCTTTTCAGTAGCCGCCGTATTAATAACAACGATACTAAAGATTGAAAATTAAGGATCTTTCCTAGATAGTGACCCCAATTGTTTTGGGGGTCGTTCTCTAAGACTAATATTTCTTGGGGGTCATTATCTTGTGATATTTACAGACTTCTGAAGATGTTTTCACGGTCATCCCCAACGGGCTTGTACTAAACACGCCGCAAAGGTGGATACATGCAGGGTTAAAACTCTTGGGGGTCACTATCTAGGAAAGATCCGAAGTTTATTGATGGTAAGGCGGGTAAATTCATCAGAGAACTTCTCGCTTGGGATACGAAATGTATAACCAGTTGTGGCTCGTTGAAACGCCATTAAAAATTCCTTTCTTTGTTCACCGGTGAACAGATGTTGGCCAGCTGGTATAGAATTTGTAAACATTTGTCAAATATCTGTCTGCTATCTAGCTACTCTCTCTCTCTCTCTCTCTCTCTCTCTCTCTCTCTCTCTCTCTCTCTCTCTCTCTCTCTTTCCTGTGAATAGAGACATGATCTACGCCAGTCGACTAATAAGCAAGTACTTGTGCAGAATTCACGCGCCTAAGCTGACAAAATAATCCATCCTCGTACGGTTCGGGAATCAGACGCCAGCATTCAGCTTTGAGTTGAAATGGCCACGAGGCAATTCAGAGAGAGAGAGAGAGAGAGAGAGAGAGAGAGAGAGAGAGAGAGAGAGAGAGAGAGAATCGAGCGCCGGTCATTCAGCTGTGAGCCCAAATGGCCACGAGGTCATACACACAGAGAGAGAGAGAGAGAGAGAGAGAGAGAGAGAGAGAGAGAGAGAGAATGCACTGTGAAACAATTATCAGGTGAGGGTTGAGGAAAGTAAGATGGAATAAAAGAGAATATGAACGGAGGAACAGTAACAGGAATGAAAGGGGTTGCAGCTGGGGGCCTAAGGAAGGGACGCCTCAAAGAACCCCAAGTAAAACCTACAGTGCACCGCTTGAGGTGCACTGACGTCACTAAACCCCCGCCCCCCTCCAACCCCTCCTAAGGCGATCTCCTGGGAGTGACATATACCGTCTGAACGAACAACAACAACAACATCATAACTGGAGAAAGGTACCCAGAAACTTTTTAGTTTTCTGTAAAAGAAACTATTGTGACGGGTTTTTCTGTCCGCCCTCATATCTTAAAAACTACTGAGGCTAGAGGGCTGCAAACTGGGATGTTGATCATCCATCCTCCAATCATCAAACATACCAAATTGCAGCCCTCTAGCCTCAGTGGTTTTTATTTTTATTTAGGGTTAAATTTAGTCATAATCGTGCTTCTGGCAACGATACAGGGCAGGCCACAAACGGGCCGTGGTTAAAGTTTCACAGGTCGCGGCTCATACACCATTATACAAAGACCACCGAAAGATAGATCTATTATCGGTGGCCTTGATCATACGCAGAAGCGGCTGTGCAGAAAACTCGATTGCGCCGAAGAACCTTTGGCGCATTTTTCACTTTTTTTCATCAGAGAACGATTTCTTCTTTAACGGTATCCTCCCCTCCCCCCCTCTCCCCTCTCCTCTCCTCTGTCCTGTGATAATCTGGCACCAACTAACGCGGTCTATTTTCGTGTTGGGGGGGGGGGGGGCAGAGCATCTAAAGGCATGAAGTCTGGCAAACAAAAACGATTGAAACTGGCACTAAACCTGTAGAAAACAAAAAAAAAAAACTAAGACACGTCTCACAGGTGCTGTTTGGCTTGCTATGCCAGCACAGGCTCTTTCTTCGGAAAATAATCACAATTTCCTTCAGATAGGATAATATCGGGTGTTCTGTTTATGAATGAAAGTATTACACTCATTAAAAGCCTAACCAATTTCCAACTCAGGACATTTAGATAGTTTGGTAGATAGAGGCAGATAGAGGCCACAAATTCCTTAGGATAATAATTCTCTTTGATGAACACATGACCGTAGTAATGTTTATTTAATAATTAAATGCTGCTCCCTTCGCAGAATTCAGCAGTACTTCAAAATAACACCATCTAATCTGTAACGGAATTCGTTTGTTTGTAAAGCTTTTTATATCGACAAATTAAACAAGTACAAAATGCGTACATCGTACAATCAAGGCCACCAAAAACCAGATCTACCTTTCGGTGGTTTCGGTATAATGCTGTATGAACCCGGCCCATGAAACTTCAACCACGGTCCGGTGGTGGCATGGCCTATATCGTTGCCAGACGCACGATTATGGCTAACTTTAACCTTGAATAAAATCAAAATTACTGAGGCTAGAGGGCTGCAATTTGGTATGTTTGATGATTGGACGGTGGATAATGAACATACCAATTTGCAGCCCTCTAGCCTCAGTAGTTTTTAAGATCTGCGGCCGGACAAGAAAATAGTGCGGACGGACAGACAAAGTCGCCACAATAGTTTTCTTTTCAGAAAACTAAAAATACTGACAACTGACACATACTCTGGTCTACTCCTACGAACTTCTTTACTCTCGGAGCAAAATTTCTCGAAGTGGTAGCTTCTTTTCTGCCTGACAATAGTATACTAATTACCCTAATGGCGAGATATATATGCATTCAGACTCCCTTCATACGGTGTAATTCTATGAAACGCATCTCGCGGGGCATTTGAAACGAGTGCGTGCTTTTCCAAGCAAAATCTCGGTACCTATCTTCTAATGAGGTGACAGCATTTCACACCGACCTGCCCCAGAGGTCATTTAATCTATTTTGTGGAGCAACACCCTTCCCGGCAGTCATATGGAAACTGATGCTTGTGTGATTAAGAAAGGTAACAACGCTTCAACATTTTTCCTTTTCTCAAATGCGTTTGCGAGTAAATATTTACCTCCTGTTGATTCGTTTCTCTTGATTGATTCGTTTCATCTGTGCAGTTTACCTTGTCATATTTTCCTTTTTCTTTCGCGTCATTATTTAGAAAAAGTGCTTAACAAATATCAGCCTAACTGGTTCGTCCCATAAGAACTTAAACAAATATAAGCCTAATTGGCTCGTTCCCATACGAACTTTAACTATAGGACTGAATAGAATATATGAAAATTAGGCCAAAGGCCAAGCACTGGGATCCACGAGGTCATTCAGAGCTGAAAGGGAAACTGACAATAAAAAGGACTGAAAGGTGTAACAGGAGGAAAACCTCGTTAGGAGAAAGTGGAAAGTAAGATGGAAGAAAGAGAATATGAACGCAGGTACAGTCAAAGGAATAAAAGGGGTTGCAGCTGGGGGCCTACAGTGCACTGCATAGTAATGCCTACAGTGCACTGCATAAGGTGCACTGATGGCACTAACCCCCTACGGAGCTGCTTGTCCCATATGAACTTAAACTATAGGCCGAAGGTCGTTTAAATATACTCTAACTATAGGCCGAAGGTCGTTTAAATATACTCTGAGTATATCTAAAGGACATTGTTATATGCCGAACTGGTTCGTCCCGTAAGAACATGTGTTTTGTTGTATAACAAGAAAAACAATTTCTTTGTTATATAACAAGAAAAATCATTTCTGGCCCGTCTGATGGCATTCAATTGCAAGCGTACCTAGTAACCCGGTCCCCACCTACTTGAAAGAGCGTCCGTGCCTGGCCAACAAGTTACATAACGCAAACCCGAGGCCGCTCTCTACCCGAAATGCTTATAGTAGAAAAACAATAATTGGCAACCGCTCCATAACACCCACTCCAGGATAAAACGAGCTTCTATTCTACTGTACTGTACAGTGAAATTCTTAATAAAACAAAAATTGGCAACCGCTATATAACCCCGCCCCCTTTCCTCGATGAAATTAGTCTCTATTCTATTGTCCAGTTTATATATATATAAATATTCACATTAGAATCTCTCTCTCTCTCTCTCCCTGACCAGCGCAAACGCTGCAGGTTACATAACCGACGTCCTCTATCCCCGACCTGCACCAACACTCAGTCACACGAGCCATGACCATGCCGAAACAAACGGGGGCAGGACAGCCCCGTTTCCCAATCCCAGGGCGCTTTGCATGATTTTATCCTCTGCCACTACGGAAGTTGCCCGTACTGGGTCCTAAACATTACACATTTCGGTGCTACTACAGAATGATATCTACCATCCATTTTCTAGATTTGACCCCACGGGACTAGTACTAAACATGGCGAAACAGTGTAGTTGAGTCACTGTTTCGCCGTGTTTAGTACTAGCTCCTGGGGGATCAAATAGTTTTGTATATAGTTTAAGGAAGCAATTGCCATAGGACTTAACTGGGTTGTTTGGTAGACAGCATCCTAATTTTTGTAGGTCGCGAATAGTTCGGTAGATATCACAACTGTAGTGTCACAAACATTTCGGTAAATGTAATTAACGACTGCACGAAGATATAGCTTATTAACAATTTTTTTTGTTAAATCATATAGAAAAGGGTGTGTATAATCCAGTACAGGTGAGATAATCAGTTAAGTGTACCGAGACAATGAGAAATTTATAGTCTTTCGTTTATATTTTTACGTTCATCGCCCTAGAGGGGCTGGTACTAAACATAGCGGAAGTTAAGGGACCCAAGTTTAGTACCATGCCCTAGTGGTCGGAAGTATAAATACCAACAAAAGGCGGCCAATTTCTAATGATCTCGACACACTTTTTCGGATTATCTCACCCATTCTGCATTATATAAACCCTTTTATATATTGTATAACCAAAATAAACATTTAACACCATTTCACGCTGAAGAGGAATAGGTCTAAATCCCAAATGAGCTCTCATATCTTAATACTTGTTAAACTGTATTGGGGATTACAGTTCAAGTCTTTGCGAGGAACTGTTAAACCATTAGCTGGCCTGACAGTTACGTGAACTGTAGTCAACATCGTCCAGCCGTTTTGCACGCGGCCTGCACGGATGGACTGACGTGCTTATGCTTACCTGATGCCAGGCCTGCCTGACCTGCAGTTTTAGAGTACACGACTGGGAAACAAAGACCACGTGTGTGGGACTGTTGTCGAGATTCTGGTACAGCAGCAGTTGTTGTCTGCTGCGCTTGTCTCCTTGTTACGTAACAGTGCCTTTTCTGGTTGGTAACACCCGCGGTCTAGAGACCCTAGAGGCCTAGACCGTAGCTACACCATATTAATAGTCATAGCTTCACGGATGTAACTGTGCTAACTGTCAGTGGATTTGCTCTTTCTAGACAATTTCACTGGCGCCGTGAGATGGGTCGCTTAACATTTCTGCTGTTTTCTTCATGTTTTATTAAGTTATTTAATCTATATATTACGGTTATGCTTGTCAAAACTTATTTCATATTTTCTGCCAGTGGAATTATAAATCCCAAAGCCTTTCCTTAAAAAAAAAAAAAAAAAAAGGTAAAATGAGTTGTTTCGTTTTATTTCATAACTAAAGGGAGGACGTTTCACTTCCTATGTTCCTAAAACTGTGCAGACAACTAGGCTCTTTTTATATGGCCAAATGTTGAGTAGGCTTGGGACTGCAGTTCACATAGGCCTGACAGTCAGGTTATAAAGAAACTTAAGGCACGTCTGAAGAACATTACATTACAGCTGTTTGTCTGTCGGTACCAGTTTTTAAGCCATTTTCTCTCTCTCTCTCTCTCTCTCTCTCTCTTCTTGGAACTTTGTAAGGAACAACTCTCTCTCTCTCTCTCTCTCTCTCTCTCTCTCTCTCTCTCTTGGTACTTTGCAAGGAACAAACTCTCTCTCTCTCTCTCTCTCTCTCTCTCTCTCTCTCTCTCTCTCTCTCTCTCTCTCTCTCTCTCTCTCTCTCTCTCTTGGTACTTTGCAAGGAACAAACTCTCTCTCTCGGAGCTCAGCAAAAGGAAAAGAGAGAGAGAGAGAGAGAAAAAAAACCTTAATTAAACCTTCCCGTCATGAATGACTCCGTTGAATGGAGATACTGAATGAAAAAGCACAGAATCAAAGACCTCTTTCATTTTAGATTCCGTCCAAATTACATTTTCGCGATATTTTTTTTTTTATAAAATGTTCAGTTCGGGATTTCGTTTTAATTACCACTGATTTACCGTTACTTAAACTGGCGTCAGCGTCATAACATCTAGATTATTGCCGCAGTAATGAAATTAAACAGAAAATTTCAAAAATTTGAAAGGAGTTTCATATATGAAATGTCAGTGACTATAAACAGCTCCATAGATTAAAATATTAATAATAGTTTATATGTTTAACTATCAAATAAAAAATTATTATTATTATTATTATTATTATTATTATTATTATTATTATTATTTCATTATTATTATTCAGAGGATATCCCCTATTCATATGGAACAAGCCCACCACAGGGGCCACTGACTTGAAATTCTAAAGCTTCCAGAGAATATGGAGCTCATTCGAAGGAAGTAACAGAAAATATAATTATGAATTATCTTATCCCTTTCCGTATTACCTGTCATTTTTATATTCCATGCACCCTCCATCACCATCAATTTAATCATTTATAGATCTTCGACACATTTCATCCTGAACCGTTCATCGCCACAGCACGGTATCAATATTATGGCAAGTAAGCAAATAAATGAAATAAATATTTAAACTAATAAATAAAACAAAAAAATGCGCCGAGGTTTCTTTGGCGCAACGGTTTTCTGTACGGCTTATAATGCTGTATGAGACTCTCAGCCACGGCCAGATCTATCTTTCGGTGGTCCAGACGTATGATCATGGCTAACTTTACCAACGGCTTAAATAAAATTAAAACTATCGTTGGCAGAGGGAGCTGCAATTTGGCTATGTTTGATGGTTAAATGGAAAATCAAGAACTACCAATTTGCAGCCCTCTAGCCTCAGTAATTTTTAAGATCTTAGGGCGGACAGACAAATGCTTTCGATAGTTTTTTAACAGAAAACTAAAAGGAGGTGGAATTTTCCAGTAGCGCACAAGACAAGCCATTTTCCAGGATAAGAGGGGTTACTGAAACTTGCTACAAACTTTGGCGCACTGGTGCAAGTGGCAATGGATCCCAATGAGACCCAAATGCCATGATACTGACTTACGACTGAATTATTAAATATCAATAAACATATAACCACAGAAATTAATAGATTAATCCGCATAAGCTCACTGAACACTATAATCAATTCCAGACAAGAGTGTGGCTGTCAAAATTGATGACACACACACACACACAGAGAGAGAGAGAGAGAGAGAGAGAGAGAGAGAGAGAGAGAGAGAGAGAGAGAGAGAGAGAGAGAGAGAGAGCACTTTCAATAGCGAATAAGCTACCCAAATATTAACTGATGATACTAACTTTAACACTCACAATAAAACTGCAAGGAACGACACGAAACATTAAAAATAATTAAAAATTGACGTTACAGTATCACCCTAAAACAAAGCTAAACTAAAGTTACACGACAATCATCGCCCCTCCCTTCCTCCCTCCAAAAAAAAAAAAATAAATAAATTCAAACCACATGACACTTATCCTCCACAAAAAATTACAAGTAACGCTGCTGACGACGTCACAGCGAATAGAAAACGGGACTCGACCTCCCCACCCGACGCAGGAGGGACTCGTCTAAATCTGAACTTCTCTCCAAACGAGTCAGCGCACTTTAAGTCCTCAAGTTAGGCCCTGGCACCAGCACCATCTGCCAGCCATCGCAACGGCCGTCACGAGTCTTCTTGGCAGGAATAATTCTCCCCCGATAAACAAAGAAGTGTCGCTGGTGCTGAGGTCTCGAGGAGGAAGGACAAGATTAGGTGTCACGCTGGCCCGAACAAGCGATGCGTTCCATTTTCCCATTAACTTTTCACGTCAGTGGATATTATGGACAGCAGGAACTGGGGAGAGCATATACATACATACATACATACATACATACATACATACATACATACATACATACATACATACATACATATATATATATATACATACATATATAATATAACTATATATATATATATATATATATATATATATATATATATATATATATATATATATATATATAGACAAAATAAAGACAAAATCTGCAAGTAAAGGACAAGAAGTCGAAAGGCCTTACAGTACTCCATTGTTTCCTCTTTCCTTCGTGAATTTTGTTTTTATTTATATATTTATTTTATTTATATATTTATATATTCATCGCGTTCCATATTTTCGTGATTCAGTTATATATATACAAATATATATATATATATATATATATATATATATATATATATATATATATATATATATATATATATATATATATATATATACTGTATACAGAGTAAATACCACAGAATCATTATATATACATATATAGCATTAAAAATATTGAAAATTATATACGTATGTGAAAACGGTTGATCAGAGAAAAGGGCAGCACAGCGCTCGTATAGAAAAAGATTAGTATTACACATCCACAACATTCTCATGACTTTCCCAAGAATTACGAGAGAATGTTATGGAATGTAAAATATAGTCCAAAGGCCAAGCACTGGGACCTATGAGGGCATTCAGTGCTGAAAGGGAAATTAAGAGCACAAAAGTTTTAAAAGGTGTAACAGGAGAAAACCCTTTTACAGTTGCACTATGAAATAACTGTTAGGAGAAGGTTGGGGAACGTAAGATGGAAGAGAGAGAATATGAACGGAGGTACAGTCAAAGGAATGAGCGTTTTTGCAGCTGGCGGCCGAGGGAGGCTGCAAAGAACCTCGATTAATGCCTACAGTCAACCGCGTGAGGTGCCCTGATGGCACTAACCCCTGCGAAAATTTACCAAGAGAGACAGAGAGAGAGAGAGGGAGATAATTCACCAGTGTATATAGTTTAAGCCTCTCCACGAGCTAGCCGGGGGGAAATAGATGAGAAGTGAGGAAATCAAAATCAATACTGAATATGCCAAGCCACTGCTACAAATGAGGTGGGCAAAAAGTGACAGGGTATGGCGAAAGAAAACAGAATCTATTCTTATCTCTGCGTTGCAGTCAGCGAAAATGACCTCGGGCACTTCTCACTTCTCCACGCTCTTAACGAAATGGTAGGATTTTACAGAGGGATTTCAACCGTTTAGTATTAAAATGAGAGAAAAATAGAATGTGCACACTTGCACCCAGTGAACAAAGATTCTCTCTCTCTCTCTCTCTCTCTCTCTCTCTCTCTCTCTCTCTCTCTCTCTCTCTCTCTCTCTCTCTCTCTCTCTCTCTACGACTCAAAGGATTTCACCCATCTGATATTAAAATAGAGAAAAATTAGACTTTAAAAAGGGATTGCATTCACTTGATGTTAAAAAAATTGCACCCACTAAAGTTACTAAACAATTCTCTCTCTCTCTCTCTCTCTCTCTCTCTCTCTCTCTCTCTCTCTCTCTCTCTCTCACAACACACACGCACACCCTTTTACAAAGGGATTTCGCCCATTTGGTGTTTGAAAAAAGATATGCTGAAATCTCTCTTGATCTCTCTCTTTAAAAATTTCACTCATTTGGTATTAAGAAAAATTATGATAAGACTGAAATTCTCTCTCTCTCTCTCTCTCTCTCTCTCTCTCTCTCTCACACACACACACACACACACTTTACAAAGGGATTTCACCCATTTGGTATTAAGAAAAAATTATGATATGCACACTGAAATCTCTCTCTCTCTCTCTCTCTCTCTCTCTCTCTCTCTCTCTCTCTCTCTCTCTCTCTCTCTCTCACTTTACAAAGGGATTTCACCCATTTGGTATTAAGAAAAATTTATATGCAGACTGAAATCTCTCTCTCTCTCTCTCTCTCTCTCTCTCTCTCTCTCTCTCTCTCTCTCTCTCTCTCTCTCTCTCTCTCTCAAAGGGATTTCACCCATTTGATATTAAAATAGAGAAAAAATAAGATATTCAAACTCGCACCCACTACGCAAGAAAATTTTCTCTCTCTCTCTCTCTCTCTCTCTCTCTCTCATATACGAATGACTTTTCTCTGTGCACCATACATACAGTTTATACAAATAAAACGAAAATAATCGTGGTTATTTATCAGTTTTACTAAAACACGAAAAAGCGAAGGATCAAAAACATCTGTAGATTATCATCCCCTGAGAGCCCGGCGCAGTGTTTGATGACTGATGCCTTTTTTTCAGTGTGAAATTTTGAATTTGCTAAACATGCGGCCTAATAAACATGCATTAGAATGTGTGCATACAAACACGAGTGTTTGAATTGGTCTCTGAATATCACAAAACCACGTATTGCATAGCTGTACAGAACTCAAAGTAAAACGAGTAACAAATACGCCGGAGAAACAACTACGGCGCAATCGAGTTTTCTGTACAGCGTATAATGCTGTATGAAACTTTCAGCCACGGCCCACGAAACTCAGCCATGGTCCATGAAACTCTTAACCACAGCCCATGAAACTTAGCCACGTG
>NC_089748.1:33764845-33784845 GCF_040412425.1 Macrobrachium rosenbergii
TATATATGACAAATGCCACTGAAGCATTTGCCTTTATTTATATATACATCACGTTCCATATTTTCATGTTTCAATTATACATGTATATATATATATAATATATATATATATATATATATATATATATATATATATATATATATATATATATATATATATATAAATTCCCAAGCCTGTCAGAAACCCATCAACGACAAAAACTTGTTACATCTAAATTTACGTGTGGAGGACGAAGCATTTGAAAAGTACTTACAAAAGCGAAAAGATAGGCCTAGAGTGACCAACAACTATTTTGGTACGATAAAAAAAAGCAGTAATCCTACTTGGTACAGGCGGCTAAACTCAACTTCATTAAATACACAATTAAAATCTACAGTATGTTCAGAGTTTTTCTATTATGATCCAGGAGACAGTTTATAAGGGACAGTAGCAGTGCACGAGAGAGAGAGAGAGAGAGAGAGAGAGAGAGAGAGAGAGAGAGAGAGAGAGAGAGAGAGAGAGAGAGAGAGATACAAGAAAATGAGACACTCAAGAATAAAATATTATACACGTTAATTTAGGTAATTCCGTAATTTGTGGATATATTAAAAGACTGTAAAAATACATGTGTAAAAAAAAAAATAATTCCCAAAGCATTCATTCCTTAAATTTTTTCAACAACGAAACCGAACTCAAAAATCATTAATAAAAATATTCCAAAAGTAATCTTCAACAGAACCGGATAAATGATTGCAGAAAATGTGAAGACATTCTCTGTAGTAGAAGTAATATATAAGGCCTTCCCGTAATTCTTCTAAACAGGAAGTAAACCTATATTACGAGATACTTGATAATCTAACGTCGAGACATCAAATTTCTTGTCTAATTTTTAAAGATTCCATGTTATTTAGTTCTAAGTAATACGGTAGGCGAATAAAAATAATAACAAAATTATAAGAACTAAAACGATATATTTGGCATCACAAATTACCCGAGGCGTAGACTTAAAAGCTCAGTAGGGCAGCTTCCGTGTTGGAATATGGTATTTAGGGCAAAGGCCAAGCGCTGGGACCTATGATGATGAGGTCATTCAGCGCTGAAAGGGAATCTGAGAGAATGAAAAGGTTTGAAAGGTGTAACAGGAGGAAAACCTTTCGCAGATGGGATATGAACGGAGTTACAGTAAAATGAATGAAAGAAGTTGCAGCTAGGGGGCCGAAGGGACGTTGCAAAGAACCTTAAATAACGCCTACAGTGCACAACGTGAGGAGCACTGACGGGCCCTACCCACCCCTACGGGGCCAAATCTTCCGTGTTATCTAATCTTCACGCGAGGGATGATGAAATTGACATATAACGAATACGGAACTGACTATCATTTACTATCATTAAAGCCAATGACTAATTCGTTAAGAATACTTAAGAACGGTCGAGGCTAACTGGGTGCAAACATGATCAATTTAAAGTCTGTTTATGTATGAAAAGTCACGTCGAACTGCGTAATTCAGCAAAATAAATTCAGTTTAGTTCAAATTTCTCTCATGACGTCAGGTGAACAACCCTAAAAATTACCGAGAGAGAGAGAGAGAGAGAGAGAGAGAGAGAGAGAGAGAGAGAGAGAGAGAGAGAGAATCCTAAATATTACCTGCATGCGAAGAGAGAGAGAGAGAGAGAGAGAGAGAGAGAGAGAGAGAGAGAGAGAGAGAGAGAGAGAGAGAGAGAGAGAGAGAGAGAGAGAGAGAGAGAGAGAGAGACTGCTGCCTGCACTGAGTAAAACCGGCAAGATTGCGGATTGAAATTGGGTGTATTTGAGTTTGTAAAAAGACTCAATCACGAAAGATTGAACCTTGATCAGTAAAATGATGTTCGACTTGACAACTCAACGAGGGCAATACACTTTTCTTATTTACTTCACATGTGGAAACATTATGCTTCTAACTGACTCTTGACAGCCGCTTTTACAAATTCTTTAAATTTTTCCTCTTCGATCACATGCAGAAAATAAGTCTCGATAAAAAATAAATAATTACAGTAATTTACAGTAATTATATATTGCAGAAAATAAATAAAAAAGCTCCATACACAAAAATAATTAATTTCATTATAGCCATCATAAATAACGATAAAATCAATAACAAGTATTCTTGAGGATATTCTTCCTATCAAAATAGATAAATCCATAGAGACAGACATAAAAGACAATAAAAACATAGAAGCAGTAGTTAAACAAGAATATTAAGGGTATTAAAAAGCTGTCCTACGAAGAGGTAAGTGCAGAGAGGAAGGTTAATGAACAAATGGATCTCAGAACAGAGTGATGCTGTCTGATCTGAATGCAGTCTTAGGGCATTGGAGAGTGTATTTTAAAGATTTTGGACGAAGGGTTACTTTCAGTACAAGATTACTTGTAATAGTGTCTACTGAAGACAAACGGAGGCTAATTAAGAGACTGAATAATGGACAGACTCCAGGAATTGAAGGGATTGCTGACAGTATGGTTGCGTGGCTGACCAGGGATTTGTAAGGCATATCTGGATGAGGGAAAGATCCTGAAGGAGAGGGTGCGAGGAATAATTGGTCCACAGTGTGCAGGCGACTGTAAAATTTATGAAATTAATTTATACAAAAGGACTGGATTATAATGGGATTTTGACTGAGCCAGTATGACAGATCATAGAAGGGTTAGAATGGTACAGGTTTAGACCAGGAAAAGGGTGTGGATCAACCGTTTCTAATGAAGCAGTTAGGTGAAAAGTTAGGAAAGGGAAAAGGCAGTATGTGGTATACAGGACCCTTGAGAAAGCTCATGGCAGAACTGACAAAGGGGCAACTGTATAAAAATGGGTCTACTACCGCTACCGCATGGCTGATCAATATCCTTATGGATGGCGTTGCAAGAGAAAATTAAGAGAAAGGACAGCTGATGCAGGAGAAAGCTGTGGGATAAGCAAGGAAGTCGTGACTGGAGTGTGGCGTGGTCGATGCTTGCAGATGGTCCAGTGCTGATTGAATAAGATACTGAAAGTGCTTGCAAGGGAAGAGCAAGTTGAGATTCAGTGTGATCAAGAGCAAGGTTATAAACACAAATAAAGACCAGGATGACGAAGCAATTACATGTTAATATGGGAGGTGGAAGCATGGAAAGTGGCTGATTCATCTAGGTAGGCATTTGGGAGTAAATTTAAGGGATGATGGTGCGTCACGGAATAAGCGAAGCAAAATAGGTGGCAGGGTGTGTGCAAATGATTTCGGTCGTCTATGAATGAATGGAGGGATTGTTGAGCCAAAACTCCTTTCAAGAATTCAAGTGTGCATGCTGAATGCAAGTGAAAGAAATAGTGGGACTGTTATGATGAATTTTTTGCTTAGTCCATATGGCATAAGAGAAACTGAAAAAGTGAGAAATGTGGAGATACGTAAAAGTCAAAGAATGACAGACGTCCTGGGAAGGAGGAAGAGAGAAAGACTTAGAAATGAATGGAAGGATGCTGTGAGAGATGTATACTCTGGAAGCACCCCAACGCATGCAAGGTGGAGCTGAACTGTTAATGTAATAGTACTGTATGTGTATACACAAATCTGGGTAGAAATTATATACATATATAAATATATAAATATATAATATATATATGTGTGTGTGTGTGTGTGTGTGTGTGTGTGTGTGTGTGTGTGTGTGTGTGTGTGCATACACATAATGCAACTGTCTGTGCATACAACATAATGCACACACACACACACATACATATACAAACAAACAAACAAACACACACACACACACATATATATATATATATTATTTACATTTTTTTATATATGTCGATAGACGGATAGATTGATAGACAAATAGATATAGACACACACTGATGGATGGATATCAATCAGCATAAACAAAATATCCTGACAATGAAATAATGTATATATCTGCAAAGACATATATATATCTGCAAAAGACACAGCTACAAAAACTGAAACTCTCTCTCTCTCTCTCTCTCTCTCTCTCTCTCTCTCTCTCTCTCTCTCTCTCTCTCAAGCACGACGACAATGGCAACTACAACAAGGCCAAGGAGCAGGCAGCAAGTAGCGCCGAGTAGCAAGGAGCACCAAGAAGCAGCGGGAACGCGCCTAAGGTGCAATAACAACCTATACCGCTGCTGACGACAGAACCAGTTCGAGCCGGATGGTCTGACACAAATACCCAGCAGCAAAGATCCGAGTTCGAACCGGGGCTAATTCTTTTATTTTTTTCTCTTTTTTCTTTTTTTATCTTTTCTTTCTTTCTCTCTTTTTCGCACGGCAACGGTGGCCAGCCTTTATCTTAAAAGTTCCGTTGCGACCAACCATTTCGCGGGAGAAGTACTACGCCGTACAAGAATGCGGCCAAAAATAAGTGGGGGGTTCAGGGTTGGTTCTAGAGGTCGGAGGGAATTACTACTACTTTCTGCGTGTGCAAAAAATAAAAAAAAATAAAATAAAATAAAAACTAATTAACTGATAAACAAATAAATATTGTTTATTCAGTAAAGGAAAATATTATACTACTATATACAAATAATCATACGGACCACAAGGCAGTGCAAAGTAACAATCTTTTTAAAAAGGCGAGAGTTAAGTGCTAAAAAGGCGACAGTTAAGTACTAACAGTATATAAGACTAAATAAATATAAAAGTACTTAATAAATAAAGAAATAATGCTATACTACTATATGCAAATAATCACATGGGTCACAACACATTACCATTATCATTATTATATTCAGAAGATGAAGAACCCTATTCATATGGAAGAAGCCGACCACTGGGGCCATTGACTTGAAATTGAAGGTCCCACAGAATATTATGGTGCACATCAAAAGGAAGTAACAGCAGGTAATATGAAATACAGAAAGATGAAATAAGTTATTAAAACAGAGATAAGCAAAATTTTTTTAATACTTTATCTCAAGTCTTGTCTCCAGCTCTTAGTAAAAGGTAATGCTGATTTACGTTAAAGTTAAAGTTGTCCTGGGTCTCTGTAGGCTCATCATGCAGGCGCTGATGACAGTATTATTATTATTATTATTATTATTATTATTATTATTATTATTATTATTATTATTATTATTTCGTTTTAACGTGCTTTTATACCCATTATTATTCAGCAGATGAAACCCATTCATATGGAACAAGCCCACCACAGGGGCCACTGACATGAAATTCAAGCTTCCAAAGAATGTTTTCGTTAGGAAGAAGTAAGAGGAATTAAAGAGAAGCAGAAAGAAGAAAGAAGAAGAATTAAAGAGAAGCAGAAAGAAGAAAGAAGAAGGCAGTAAGATGACACAAGCTGCCAACACAAAAATTGCTGCGAACATAACAACCTCCCCCCCTGCCCCCTCTTACTCGGGAGAGGATACAAGCTGAAGATATAATGGTGACGTAAAGTTTATTGTCAGCACAAAGGAAAAGAGAATTCACCGACTGGATTTTTACTAACTTTTTTCTTTTTACCTCAGTCATGCCCTCAACAGGTGGGTGTAATGAGAGAGAGAGAGAGTCAAAAGAGGAGGAAGATGGAACATTCCTATTTGCAAAGCAGAGAGAGAGAGAGAGAGAGAGAGAGAGAGAGAGAGAGAGAGAGAGAGAGAGGAGGAAGATGGAACAATTTTGCAGTCAAAAAGAGGAGGGAAGATGGAACACTATTCCTATTTGCAAACGCAGTGACGAGAGAGAGAGAGAGAGAGAGAGAGAGAGAGAGAGAGAGAGAGAGAGAGAGAATATTTAACAGTGTCGTCCAAACATATTCAAGCAGTTTTAACTTTGGCAATTTTACCCTTTTGTGCACGAGCGTGTAAGAAAAAATAAAAAACTCAAGTAAGTGAATTTTACATTTAAATACAATAAGCATCCCTTATTATTATTATTATTATTATTATTATCATTATTATTATTATTATTTATTATTATTATTAACTTTCCTCCGAGAGCACACAAGGATACACCCACACGACGAGATAACAGCAGCTTTTATGTCCCACAAACAAGCAAAAAAACTTCAGAAGACTTGAGCACAGAACTTCTCTTTGTGTGTCAACCTCGCATCATTCATGCAGGCTATTCAGACCTTCAACTCTATACAAGGCAACGAGAGGCCGCAGCTGCACTCCACCTCCAAATGAAACAGTTGGAACAAATTCGACGACTCTCGGAATGTCTTGCAGTTTTGGCCTTTCCTCTGCCAACGTTAGTTTTGGTGAAAAAAAAAAAAAAAAAAAAAAAGCAAAAAGTATGTGCGTACAGTATTGCTGAACAAACCTCGCGCGATATTTATACGTAACAGATTCAGAAACATATCACGAACAAAAATCTAAATATATAAATATATTTACGTCAGTAGAATAATATTTATGCGCCTCTCGGATGTATAATGATTCCTGCACGAACCTGGCACGATACTAATATTTTCAAGAATCATTCGAAAAACATCACGAACGAAAATAAAAATATAGATATATTTACGTCAGGAACAAAATATTTCTACACTGATCGGGTGTATATGTAAATGTTCCTGAACATGCCTCTCGAATGATATTACTATTTAAAAAAAAAAACCATTCACAATATATCATGAATAAAAATATAAACAAATTTGCATGAGGGGAAATATATCTATACACCTCTCGGGGGTGTAAATATTCCTGAACAAGCCTCGCATGATAATATTTCCAAAAACCATTTATAAAGATATCACAACAAAATTATATATATTATATATATATATATATATATATATATATATATATATATATATATATATAAATTAGAATAAATACTTATAAACTTCTCAGGTGTATAAATATTCCCTGAACAAACCTCATGATACTACTACTTCGAAAATCATTCACACATCTATATCACATACAAAAATGTAAAAAAAAATTAAGAAAAAACAAATATTTATACACCTCACGTGTATAAATATCCTGAACAAACCTCACATGACACTAATGTTTCAAAATACCATTCATAAACATATCACGAAAAATAAAAATATAAAAAAAAAAATTAACGCAAAAAAAAATTTATTTACACCAGTACCTCTTTCAACAAGCCGCCACAACAGTCCCCTGTGGCCTCATCAAACGTACCTCCAATACCCCATTAAAAAAATATTAAAAGAAAATAATAATATTTATACACCTCTTTGGCTTCTTCTCAAAATGGTCCTTCACCACGTGGTCTGAGCAAGAGGCGCTCTCCTAGGAAAGGTTGCCAAATTGGCCATAAACCCTCCACCGTTTTGCCAACTACCCGTGCCAAGAAACGCTCCCCCTTCTCATCTTCACCTTCTCCTCCATCTCGTCTCTTCTCCATTGGAATAACGAGGCGACGGATAACCTCTCCACAGTAAGCGTCTCAATCCCGTACGGGTAAATCCTGATGCGCTTTTCAATCCCATACGCGTATAATCCTGATACACTGTCTATAGACTTTGTCCTGATACCGTTCAACTCTCGTACGTGTACGTCCTGATACGCGTTTAAAATCCCGTACGCGTATATCTAGAGACGCTTTTGAATCCGGTACGCGTGCGTCTATTGTAGATACGCGTTTGAAGCCCGTACGCGTATATCCTGATACGCGTCCAAATCCCGTGCGAGTATACCTAGATCGGCATTTAAATCCCCCAAAGCCTATATCCTGATACGCGTTTGAATCCCCCACGCGTATATCTTCACAGGCGTATAAATCCCGTGCGTGTAAATCCTGATACGTGGATTGATCTCGTCTTCGTGATGCATTAAGAACTCGAACAAGCATGTGCTAATGTACAAAAAACATTACATCATATTCTCTCTCTCTCTCTCTCTCTCTCTCAACTAGACAAAATGTCGCACTTCCATACCTTTACATAGCCCCCCCCCCGCCTCTCTCTCTCTCTCTCTCAACTATATAAAATGTATTTCCAAACCTGCTTTCTCTCTCTCTCTCTCTCTCTCTCTCTCTCTCTCTCTCTCTCTCTCTCTCTAAACTACATAAAATGCCCTATTTCCAAAACTGTGTGTGTGTGTGTGTGTGTGTGTGTGTGTGTGTGTGTGTGTGTGTGTGTGTGTGTGTGTGTGTGTGTGTGTGTGTGTGTGTGTGTGTGTGAACAGTAAAACCTGCTCCTAGAGATAAGTGAGCACATGATGTCTCCTCGGATGGACTAATACTATTCCTTGTAACTCCTTGTAACTCTAAACTAGATAAAATGTCGCAATTCCTACCCTGTGACATAGGTCTCTTAAATGCTGTCTTTGTGGACTAACCAGTCCAGCAATCATGTTTAAAAATAACCGTGAACAGATATCCCTTGAAACTGATACATTTACAATTCAAGATGACGAAAAATTACTTCATGTCCACCATCTTCCCTGGTGAATACAAACTTTACATTACAGAGAGAGAGAGAGAGAGAGAGAGAGAGAGAGAGAGAGAGAGAGAGAGAGAGAGAAGAGCTTCCGAAGGCTTATCTATATTCATATTACAGTACAATATATATTTTTTACTGAATTGCATCCTGACGTGTTCTTTCTCTCAATATGTCATATTTTCACACTTTTATTCTAATTATTGTAGAAGGTGGTACTGAAATACGTCAATATTTACCATCGTGTCCCACTGAACGAATATAATTTCTGGGGTATGGCTTGTTAAATCTTTATCACTGCATTCGCGCACACACACACACACACACACACACACACACACACACACATATGCATATATAATTACGGTGTGTACTGCATATTTGCACATCGGGACATTTCTCCCTCTCTCTCTCTTTCCTTATTAAAAGTGACAGTATCTACCTAGAAACCCTGATTTAAACAAAAACCCAATAATTCCGAAGGGAGTTCACACCCCCAAAACAGCATTCTGTTTCGCATCCACTTAGAATAACGAACACCCACCAGAATAGAACTGAACTCACGCCAATAAAATGACTGATACCAAGGCCTTTGCTTGAGTTCTTCACTAACAAACATCGTCAGGACGGATTTTAACCTTGAACTGACGTCACCCTTATCCCAATCACAGTATACTCTTGTGATCAACAATGACAAGAGACTTCATTAACTGCGGTTCGGGAGACAGACACGTAAAAGAAAGGTTTTATGGGAATGGAATATAACATTTAGGTCAAGCGTTGGGACCTACGTTGTGGTCATTCAGCGCTGAAAAGGAACTGACTGAGAGTAAAAGGTTTGAAAGGTGTAACAGGAGGGAAACTAATAAAAAGGTTTGAAAGGTGTAACAGCAGGGAAATTAATAAAAATGTTTGCAAGGCGTAACAGCAGGGAAACTATTAAAAAAGTTTGAAAGGTGTAACTGGAGGAAAACTAATAAAAAGGTCTGAAAGGTGTAACAGCAGGAAAATTAACAAAAAGGTTTGAAAGGTGTAACAGCAGGAAAACTAATAAAAAGGTTTGAAAGGTGTAACAGCAGGGAAACTATATATTAAAAAGGTTTGAAAGGTGTAACAGCAGGAAAACTAATAAAAAGGCCTGAAAGGTGTAACAGCAGGATAACTAATAAAAAGGTTTGAAAGGTGTAACCGGAGAAAAACTAAAAGGTTTGAAAGGTGTAACAGCAGGGAAACTAATAAAAAGGTCTGAAAGGTGTAACAGGAGGATAACTAATAAAAAGGTTTGAAAGGTGTAACAGCAAGAAAACTAATAAAAAGGTCTGAAAGGTATAACAGGAGGGAAACTAATAAAATAGGTTTGAAAGGGAATAGCTTACACCCAAGGGGGGAGATGAAGCACTTTAACCGATATCTGTGACTTGCCAGTAGCGGGGTAGTGCCGTCACTGCACCTCATGTGGTGCACTGCAGGCATTACTTAAGGTTCTTTGCAGTGTGCCTTCGGCCCCTAGCTGCAACCCCATTCGTTCCTTTTACTGTACCTCCTTTCCTATTCTCTTTCTTCCACTTTTCTCTCCACTCTCTCTTTAAAAATTGATTCATAGTGCAACTGCTTTGAGGTTTTCCTCCCGTTGTTACACCTTTCAAACCTTTTACTGTCAATTTCCATTTCAGCGCTGAATGACCTCATAGGTCCCAGTGCTTGGCCTCTGGCCTAAATTCTATATTCAATTCAATCGATATCTGTGACCAAATCTTAGTGAATAACAAAATACATTTTTTTGTTACGTATCTTGCACCCTCTGAAACAAGACTAACTCATTCTGCTTCTACAGAGGTCACCTACATGACTTGAGATAACGACGATCACAATGGCCCTCATCTCTGTTACGCCAGTACTGATAGCAGATCAATCAGCAACACTGGTAAATTACATCACAGACATTAAGCAAAGTACTGCGTCTTCATGAGAAAGCAGCCTGTCAAGGAATATCGTTTATCTAAAAGAAACCAAGACTGAGAGAGAGAGAGAGAGAGAGAGAGAGAGAGAGAGAGAGAGAGAGAGTCCTTCTATTTATTAATTTATGTAGAGAGATCTCTTCTTTCTGAGAGAGAGAGAGAGTTTCCCAATGTAAAGAATGCAATGCCATGAAAAATAATTGTCTACAATCAGAGGGGAAAAATGCATCACAAAGAAATGTAATGGATAAAAGTCATTGTCAACAATGAGGAGAGAGAGAGAGAGAGAGAGAGAGAGAGAGAGAGAGAGAGAGAGAGAGAGAGAGAGAGAGAGAAATTCCCAATTTAAAGAAATGCAATGCCATGAAAAATAATTGTCTACAATCAGAGGGAAAAATGCACCACAAGGGATTATAATGAATAAAATTCATTGTCTACAATGAATGAGCATGAGAGAGAGAGAGAGAGAGAGAGAGAGAGAGAGAGAGAGAGAGAGAGAGAGAGAGAGAGAGAGAGAGAGAGAGAGAGAGAGAGAGAGAGAGACTCTGGAGCATGTCTAGGCTCGCTCATCAAACCCAAAGCATATTCATGAAATTTTAATTTCCTAGTCAGTTCAAGCTCTACCATTTTAAAACTTTTTTTACAACAACAAAAAATATAACTAAAATCCTCAAACCACGATTGAACTGCATTTTGTGTCTCTGATTTATAATCCAATATGAAGTGAATGTGCCTCGCTGTGGAACTCCGCAGTTCTAGAGGTCTTTTATTCCTCACACCATTGGACTGTGGAACAGCCTCCCTACTGAGGATGCTGTGCAATTGGAACTTCTTCAGAAGTTCAAGCGAAGATGCGATGCATTACTATAATACAATAATTCTCCTTGTGTTTTAATAATTTACTTTAGATGTCCTTCTATTTATTAATTTATGTGCTACTTTATTTTTTTTAATAAGTGATCTCTTCTTTTTGCATTTCTCGTTACTTTCTGTTACTTCTTTCTAATGAACACCACATTCTTTGGACGCTTGAATTTCAAGTCAATGACCCCTGTGGTGGGCTTGCTCCATATGAATACGGTTCATCTTCTGAATAACAATAATAATAACAATAATAATAATAATAATAATAATAATAATAATAATAATAACAACAATAAATAATAATAATAATAATAATAATAATAATATGTATCCTATGAGATCACCTCGAGCCATAAAGTAATTTGTAATTCTCATCTCAAAAGAAAGGACAAAATGTAACATTGCCTCAGGCCAGACCCCAGTATGGAATTACTCAAGTATCTTTCTAGTCACGTGTCGTACTGAAGCATGAGAGACAAGGTCAAACTGTGAATAAACATGAGACAAGGTCAAACTGTGAATGAGCATGAATAACTTGAATAAGTTGGCTGACCTCCCAAGATGAAGCCTTTCTTGTTGAAATAGTTGGAAGGCAATTTTCCTCGCGTATTAATCAAACGATTTTGGCATCGTCGGAGTAACAAAATAAGTTGATGCAGAAACTATACGTTTCTTGCCTGCCTTAATTATTCACTTGAAGTATACTAGGAAATATCTTCAGTAGACCGCAGTCAATAGCAAAGTTGGTTCTATTTTCAGATTCCCGTAATCAACATGACAAGATTAAGATGGGGATGACTTCTCGACTGGACACTGACCAAGCAGCCTAATCCAAAATCCTAATGTTTCGACGCTTCCATGAGACCTTTGCGGGCAGGTGCAAGGAGAGGCAATGGATACAGAAATACAAATTAATAAAAAAAAAAAATTACTCACAGTAGCATGTCCTACAATGGAGAAACAAATCCACGGTTATGTATATGTACATATAAATGTGAAGTATTTTCTGTTACAACAGCATTTCATCCAATATAAGGAGCCCATAAAAATGCCAAAATGTACAGTCGAAAGTAAATGCTATATTTCAGAGACCAATTGTCTCCCTCTTCAGGCATGTAATGACACATGAATGAGAAAGAGTCGCAGAAAAGCGGTACTTATACCAGAAGGTCCATATGTCAGCTGTTGCGTCAATTTCTCTTTAATCTATATATATATTTACCTTTAAAATATTTATACATATACATAATTGTGGATTTGTTTCTCCATACAAATTAACCTCGGATTTCAATCAATGAGCCGTGAATATTTCGCAACCTGGGATAATCTACAACACTCAAATAACCCACTTTCTGTCAGTAACAAGGAGAGAGAGAGAGAGAGAGAGAGAGAGAGAGAGAGAGAGAGAGAGAGAGAGAGAGAGAGAGAGAATTCTTTTGAGACGTACCAATCAATCTGACTTGAGTCTCCCCCTCCCACCCCACCACCTCCTCGGCTACCTAACACTCCCGGCCAGATTTTCTTTAGGCCTATGGAAGAAGAAGACATTAGGCCTACAGAACTGCTCGTAAGGGGAAAAACTTTATTTTTATCTCGGAGAAATCAAAGCAGCTCTCCCTGGGTGGGAGAGGGGGCTGGAGGGGGGAGGGGGGGGGGGAATCAGTGTAGCGCATACCACGCGCGTACACATGGCGTAATGGTTCTTATCGTTGACAACACATCAGGAAGACCACAGCAGGGGACTTGGTAGCCGAAAGACGAGATCTCGTCCACGAGGAAAAAGAAATGGAAAACCCTTTACTGATAAAAGCTTAATTGATGATCGTTTCCCGTTTTACCTGACACATCTACCTTTCTTACCGAGCCTTCTAATTCATCTCTTCAAAGTACAAAGGTAGTTTAAGGGTCATACAATACATTAACGACTTATCTACATTTGGGCCATAAGCCTAGATGAATCTTCTTACTGCAAAGCCATTCTGTAACGCATTGATACCTGAAACATCTCCTTGTATTTTAATAAGAATTTATTTACATTTTTAACTATTTATTAATTTGTTATTTTTTTCTATTAACTGATTTATTCTTTTTGTATTTCCTATTACCTTCTGTTACTTTATATTCTTTGGAAGCTTGAATTTCAAGTCAGTGGCACCCGTGGTGGGCTTGTTCCATGTGAATAGGGTTCATCTTCTGAATAATAATAATAATAATAATAATAATAATAATAATAATAATAATAATAATAATAATAATAATAATAATAATAATAATTACACTTCGTCACTGTGACTTAGTTTCAGTGACTGCTCTCAGAAATGTTTAAAAAGAATAGACCTTTAGACCTTGGTGCTCTCAGAAAGGTCTAGAGAGAAGAGACATTTAGACCTTGGTGCTCTCAGAAAGGTCTAAAAAGAATAGACCTTTAGACCCTGGTGCTCTCAGAAAGGTCTAAAAAAGAATAGACCTCTAGATCTTGATGCTCTAAGAAAGGCCTAGACCTCTAGACCTTGTGCTCTAAAAAAAGGTCTAAAAAAGAATAGACCTCTAGACCTTGGTGCTCTAAAGAAAGGTCTATAAAGAATAGACCTCTAGACATTGGTGCTCTAAAAAAAAAGGTCTAAAAAGAATAGACCTCTAGACCTTGGTGCTCTAAAAAAAGGTCTATAAAGAATAGACTTCTAGACCTTGGTGCTCTCAGAAAGTTCTAAAAAGAATAGACCTTTAGACCTTGGCTCTCAGCTAATACCTAACCTCGGACTGAATAGCGCAGAGAGAATGAGTTCGATACTGTAATGGCCCTTCAAAAGAAAGAAGATGGCTTCTAGACTCTCTCTCTCTCTCTCTCTCTCTCTCTCTCTCTCTCTCTCTCTCTCTAAAAACGTAACTGAGAAACCAATATCACTGCATAAACAGATACTAAATACATCCATCTAATTCAAGGAAACTGAATTAATCAAAATTATCAAAAACAGAGAGAGAGAGAGAGAGAGAGAGAGAGAGAGAGAGAGAGAGAGAGAGAGAGAGAATCAGTCTTCGGATAAGATAGCGCAGTGACCTGATGTACAAACCCAAGGAAAATTACTCTAATATCTACCAATAGTGAAGTGTCAGAGAGAGAGAGAGAGAGAGAGAGAGAGAGAGAGAGAGAAACAATCAGTAGTCCGATAAGATAACGCAATGAACTGACGATCAGGTGAGCCATTTATTCCCAAGGACAAATGATTCTGATTTCATTCCCAAGGACAAATGATTCTGATTTCATTCCCAAGGACAAATAATTCTGATTTCATTCCCAAGGACAAATGATTCTGATTTCATTCCCAAGGACAAATAATTCTGATTTCAATCCCAGGGAAAAATGATTCTGATTTCATTACCAAAGGACAAATGATTTTGGTTTCATTCCCAAGAACAATTGATTCTGATTTCAATCCCAAGGACATATGATTCTGGTTTCATTCCCAAGGACAAATGATTCTGATTTCAATCCCACGGACAAAAGATTTTGATTTCATTCCCAAGGATAAATGATTCTGATTTCATTCCCAAGGACAAATGATTCTGGTTTCATACCCAAGGACAAATGATTCTGATTTCAATCCCAAGGACAAAAGATTTTGATTTCATTCCCAAGGACAAATGATTCTGATTTCATTCCCAAGGACAAATGATTCTGATTTCATTCCCAAGGACAAATGATTCTGATTTCATTCCCAAGGACAAATGATTCTGATTTCAAACCCAAGGACAAATGATTCTGCTTTCATTCCCAAGGATAAATTATTCTGATTTCAATCCCAAGGACAAAAGATTCTGATTTCATTCCCAAGGATAAATGATTTTGATTTCATTCCCAAGGACAAATGATTCTGATTTCATTCCAAAGGACAAATGATTCTGATTTCAATTCCAAGGACAAATGATTCTGATTTCAATTCCGAGGACAAATTATTCTGATTTCATTCCCAAGGGCAAATGTTTCTGATTTCATTCCCAAGGACAAGTGATTCTGATTTCAATCCCAAGGACAAATGATTCTGATTTCATTCCCAAGGACAGGTGATTCTGATTTCATTCCCAAGGACAAATGATTCTGATTTCAATTCCAAGGACAAATGATTCTGATTTAATTCCCAAGGACAAGTGATTCTGATTTCATCCCCAAGGACAAGTGATTATGATTTCTACAAAGAGAGAGATGTGATTGGCAATGACCCACAGGCCTATTTATAAAGCAAACGCGGCTGCTTGGGGCAGTACAATTAAGACGGCGATCTAACAACCAAATCAACATTAAGTCAAGATTAACACTACGTGAGCCATTATGCTAACCAGTCAACCACTGAGAAAAGACAACGCCAACGAAGAAATAATAATGATATTATTATAATGATAATCTTTATTATTATTATTATTATTATTATTATTATTATTATTATTATTATTATTATTATTATTATTATTATTATTATTTATGTGATACAACAAAGAAATAATGATCAGGGCACGAATGTAACACATTCATATTATTATTATTATTATTATTATTTATGATGCAACGAAGAAATCATCATCATCATTCAGAAGCTGAAGAACCCTACAGTATTCATATGGAACAAACCGCCCACAGGGGCCACCGACTTGAAATTCAAGCTTCCAAAGAACATTAAGGTTTTCATTAGGCAGAAGTAAGAGGAAGTAAAGGGAAATACAGAAAGAAGAGATCTCACTTATCAAAAAAGAAAAAAATAATAAATTAATAAATAGGTAAAAATTTACCAAAATGCAAAGAGTGAGGTATTATCATCAGCTGATTTGGTTCTGGGCTTTGATAATTTATTTTTTATCTGAGTGTTTTCCTTTTTGTTACCTTGTTTTTCAGGGCAGTATGTTATTATTTTGTTTAATAATAATAACAACAATAATAAAAATAATAATAATAATAATAATAATAATAATAATAATAATAATAATAATAATAATAATTAATAATAATAATAAAATAACGCCAGATGAAACAACCTCGAAAATAATATGGTCACAGGGGAGACGACAAAGATGATGATGACAACAACGAGACACCCCAGTTTCAACCCCCACCGCCCCCCCCCCACCACAATCCCCAGGGATGCCGAAATAAATTCCTTAAGATGGAAAGATGTCTCTCCGTAGGAGATAAACAAATAATAAAATAAATAGATAAGTAAATAATAAAATATATAAATAGATAAGTGAATAAATTTTAAAAATTCGACAAGTATATAGATTAACAAATAAATATATCAATAAATAAATAAAAATGAAAATAAAACAAATAAACACTAAACAAATAAATATTAAATAAAATGAAAATAAAACATATAAATATTTAATAATTGAGTACATATATAAATAAAATTAAACATAAATAAACATAACACACATAAATATTTAAATAAATAAACAAAATGAAAATGTAACACATACATAAACATTAAACAAATAAATTATTAAATAAGTAAACATTAACCAGTTACATAAAATAAACCAACCATACACATATAAATACACAAATAAGTAAAAATTTAAAAAATTAAACAAATAAATGAGTATAAATAATAAATATTAAACAAATAAGCAAATAAATAAATAATAAGCAAATAAATGAACAATAAACGAATAAGCAAATAAATAGGTAAACATTAAACAAACAAATAAACTACAATAAATAAAATTTAAAAACAAACAAATCAATCAAAATCAATCAATAAATTTGAACAATTAGACAAACAAACAAACAACCCAATCAATTAAAAATTACACAATAAAAGAGACAAACATACAAATAAACAAAAAACCCATAAACATGTAACAAATAAATCAATCAACATAAAAAACAAACCGAAAACAATCAACCATTAAGCATTAAACAATTAAAAAAACAAATCAATACACATTAAACAACAAAACAAAAACAATCAATCCATAAGCATTAAACAATAAAACAAACAAATGACAAACAAATAAATAAATAATGAAAATAAAACGCCTTTAAGGATCCTCAGGTCTCGAGAAGGGGTTTAAGGTCATAAGGAGCTGACGCCCAAAGGGCCTCTCGCAACTTGAAGGAGCGAATTTACACGCCCTTCCAGGAACCCAGGGAAATGTCTGACCATCTTCAAAACAGTTTTTTGCCGTTTGGTTCAAATCAGCTAAATATTTTCTCGTTACCTTGAGTGCATGGTCACAAGGTTAATGGGTAGGATACCTCAGGAGATTATTATTATTATTATTATTATTATTATTATTATTATTATTATTATTATTATTATTATTATTATTACGAGCTTAATGGCGCCAGTCATATCTTCCCTACCCTCCCGACCACCTACCTACCCCGCCACCACCTGGGGCGGACAAACAGGTTTGCAGGGGCGGGTGAGATGTCATTTTCCCCTACCTACCCCGCCCCACCCGGGGCAGACAAACAGGTTTGCAGGAGGAGGGTGGATGTGTCATGTTCCCCCTACCATCCCGATCACCTACCTACCCCGCCACCACCTGGGGCGGACAAATAGGTTTGCAGGAGGGTGGATGTGTCATGTTCTCCCTACCATCCTGATCACCCACCTACCAACACGTATGCAGGAGGCTGGTGCCTGCGTGTTGTCTCCCCTATTTTATTATTATTATTATTATTATTATTATTATTATTATTATTATTATTATTATTACTGCTACACTGTATTTAAATTCAGGCTCCCATGAATTATCATTGGTATTATTATCAATACTGTTGCTATTATTATCATTGCTATTATTATTCAGAAACTGATGCCTACTCATATGGAACAAGCCCACCATAAGGGCTACTGACCTGAAATTCAAGCTTCCAAAGAATATTATTATTATTATTATTATTATTATTATTATTATTATTATTATTATTATTATTATTATTATTATTATTCAAAAGCTGAACCCTATTCATATAGAACAAGACCACCATAGGGGCCACTGACTTGAGATTCAAAGAATATTATGGTGTTCCAAAGAATATTCTTTGTGTTCATTGAAAGATGTAACAGAAGGTACTGGGAAATACAGAAAGAGATTAGCTATTAGAAAAGGAAAACATAAATTTACAAATTAATAAATAGATAAAAATTAAAGTAAATTTTTAAAATACAAGAAGTATGGCTTTAGGGTTGTAACGCACTGCATCTACGCTTGTACTTTTGAGGTTCCAGTTGCACAACAGCCTCAGGGAGACAGTTCCACAGTATAAACTATGCCTATAAAAAAAACCGCTGAATACATAACATTACGAAATACGCAATATATATATATATACTGTATATATATAAACATATATATGTATATAATATATAAAATATACTGTATATTTTTAACTATATTGCCTATTCAATCTCACTTTCATTTCTTTATAATATTTATAGTTCCAATATTTCTCCCACGAGCCAAAAATAAAAAATGAACCTAAAATTACAGCAAGCAAAATGAACCTGAAATTAAAGCAAGCAAAATGAACCTGAAATTAAAGCACGAGCGGAACATCGCACAGGGTTAATTTGGCTGAATAAAAATTGACGTTGCAAATCCTGGGGTCTTTGAAGTATAAAATACATGTAAAATACGTTAGTTATCAATATTTGCGATATCAATATTATCAATATTTACGATATCAATATTTACAGTGAGTTGAGAATCTCGGATACAATTCTCCTCAAATAAAAATATAAAGGACATGGGTTCATTTGACTAATTAAAACCTGGCGTTGCAAGGCCTTCGAAGTAAAAAAAACACGTAAAATACACTACTTATTCACAATATTTACGGTACGTTGTGAAAGTTACACAAATCTTCTCGTGTAAAAATTTACAGAAAATTGGTTAATTTAACTCCAAGAAACCTGGCGTTGCAATTACTGGGGTCTTCGACGTATAAGATACAAATTAAATACACTGTTCATTCACGCTTTTTACAATACGTCGCAAATCTCTGATACAAATCATCTCAAGCGACAATAAACAATAAACAGCAATCAATCAAAAGTTAAGCAACATTGCTATTTGACTCCACAAAACCTTGGCGTTGCAATTAATTTGGTCTTCGACGTATCATATAAAATACACTATCATTATTATTATTATTATCATTCAGATGAAACCTATTCATATGGAACAAGCCCACCACAGGGGCCACTGACTTGAAATTCCAGCTTCAAAAGAATACGGTGTGTTTATTAAGAAGAAGCAAGAGGAGGTACAGGGAAATACAGAAAGAAGAGATACCACTTATTAAAAAATAAAAAAATAAATTAACAAATAAAAAAAACGTATTAAACTGCAAGGAGAATAGTGTCGGACAAGCAATGCCTTGCTTGCATCTTCGCTTGAACTCTTGAATTTCCAATTGCACAGTCACACTATTCACAGCACGTGGAGAGAAACTCGGATACGAACCGTCTCAAGCAGCGATAAACAATAAACAACAATCAATCAAGCACAAGCCAAGCAACCTCGCAACAGGAGACCGGCATGGGGTGTGGGGTGGGTGTAATAATAATTCAACCTGAACAGCCGCGAGGAGATACGTATCACGGTACGTGGTGTCTTATGCTCCTCTCGAAAGGTCCACCTCTGATTGCGAGGCTGCTTTCAGGCGTGACACCCGATAGGGCCGAAGGCAAACAAGGTCATTCTCTATGACGCACTGGGCGAGATGCTCTCCGCTACGAGAGAGAGAGAGAGAGAGAGAGAGAGAGAGAGAGAGAGAGAGAGAGAGAGAGAGAGAGAGAGAGAGAGAGAGA
>NC_089748.1:33789845-33884845 GCF_040412425.1 Macrobrachium rosenbergii
GAAATTAAGAGTAAAAAGGTTCGAAAGGTGTAACAGGAGGAGAGGGCTGAGAAAAGTAAGATGGAAGAATGATAATATGAACGGAGGTACAGTAAAAGGAATGAAAGAGGTTGCAGCTAGGGGCCGAAGGGACGCTGCAAAGAACCCTAAGTAATGCCTACAGTGCGCTGCGTGAGGTGCACTGACGGCAATACACCCCTTCTGTGGAGATTCACGAATCTCGTATGATTAAATTGAAAGAAAGCATTCAAGAAAACTTTCCTCTATTGGCGACTAACAGTTCTATCTTACACTCCGGAGTATCAACTTTCTTCGGTATTCCCATTTTGTCAGTGATGCTCCAACAGAACTTGCTTATAACAAGAAAATGAACAACGATTCAATAGATTGCATCAAACCGACAAATATATTTGATCCCCGACACAATAATTGCGAATGGTATAATCTATTTTTGATTTGATTTATGGAAATTTGGCTATAAAGCCAAGCACTGGGGCACTTTCAGTTATTATTGTATAATCTATTCTCTCTCTCTCTCTCTCTCTCTCTCTCTCTCTCTCTCTCTCTCTCTCTCTCTCTCTCTCTCTCTCTCCCCATGTAACTGGTATTATATATGCACATTATGAAAATAAATATGACTGTCAATGAATTTTCTTGCATACAACAAACGAACATACGACGTAAACAATTCAGGACGGAAAGCTAAACAAATATGAGAGAGAGAGAGAGAGAGAGAGAGAGAGAGAGAGAGAGAGAGAGAGAGAGAGAGAGAGAGAGATTGATTCGAACTTAAATTCCACACGTCAAGACCTAACGAGGTTCCGTTCTTTGCCTAACGGCCCTCAATCAAAGACGACGCGACGGGGTGCTCCGTCTGAAGTGAACTGACATTCTAGTCTTTTCTCTCTCTCTCTCTCTCTCTCTTCTTCTTCTTCTTCTTCTTCTTCTTCTAATTTTGTTCACTCTTCCTCTTTCTATCTCACTATTCCAAGGAAAGAAAACATGAATGAGACCCCTTTAACGGATGACTGGCGTCTCGGGCGCACCTTCCATCAACACCGAGAAATAAAACTATAAAAAATAACACTATAAAATAACAAACGAGTCAGTCTAATCATCCATAACAAATGGAAAACTTTAAAACTCCACTGACTCGTCCCTTCAGCCCCTAGATGCAACCTACTACATTCCTTCTACTGTACCTCCGTTCATATTCTCTTTCGTCCATCTTATTTTCCTCAGCACTCTCCTAACAATTGCCAGGTTTTCCTCCCGATGCACTTCTCTAACCTCTTTGCTCTCAATTTCCCCTTGCAGCGCTGAATGACGTCATCACAGGACCCAGCGACTGGCCTTGGCCTAAATCTTATACTCCATTCCTAACTACATTAACTCGAGGATGAAAATCCCTTAGAACTGACATCTTAGACCTCGCAGGCACATGCCACTTTCGAGAGTATTCGCTAATTAGAAAAAACAAAAGTTCGGTTCAATATCCAAGTGTTCTTCCAGCTCTGAGCAGGGGAAAACAATGCAGAATTGGCGCAGTGACACTTCTGATTTGACCATTATTTCTAAGAGGGGACAATCGTTATTTGCAGTTATCCTGTCCACCATTTTGGAGACGGTCCTAGAACTTGGAGTGGTTAAGTATATCTTAGTTTAACCAGACCACTGAGCTGATTAACAGCTCTCCTAGGGCTGGCCCGAAGGATTAGACTTATTTTACGTGGCTGAGAACCAATTGGTTACCTAGTAACGGGACCTACAGCTTATTGTGGAATCCGAACCACATTATGACGAGAAATGAATTTCTATCACCAGAAATAAATTCCTCTAATGCGTCACTGGCCGGACGAAGACTCGAACGCTGGGCCAACAGCGTGCTTACTTGGAGTGGTATATAATATAAGCGGTATATATATATATATATATATATATATATATATATATATATATATATATATATATATATATATATATATATATATATATATTATATCTATTATTTTTTTTTTTTACATGCAGGTCTTTATCTTGAAGATGCACCTACAAGCTGGAGTGGCATATGATTGTAAACTGATAGGTAAGTGACATAATATTTGATAAGTTTTTTTTATTTCTTTATATGCAGATATACCTTCTTGACCACTTTTTTTTTTTTTTTTTGGCAGCCTCGTGATCTTAGCAACTGGACTTTGTCATAATCATCTGTACTGAATATAGGATTTAGGCCAAAGGCCAAGCGCTGGGATCTATGAGGCCATTCAGCGCTGAAACGGAAATAGACAGTAAAAGGTTTGAAAGGTGTAACAGGAGGAAAGCCTCGCAGCTGCACATGAATCAACTGTTAGGAGAGGGTTCAGGAAAGTAAGATGAAGGAGAGAGAATATGGAGGGAGGTACGGTAAAAGGAACGACAGGGGTTGCAGCTAAAGTAATGCCTACAGTGCACCACATAAGGTGCACTGACGGCACTAACCCCTTACGGGGCATAACCATCTGAGTCAAATAATCACGTGACCTTCAAGCACCTGCCTTTCAAATTTCGCTTAGATCGGATTAAAATGTTTAACAACAATGCACGCGAAAAGAACAGTCATCAAAGGAGGAGGAGGAGGAGGAGGAGGAGGAGGAGGAGGAGGAGGAGGAGGAGGAGGAGGAGGAGGAGGAGGAGGAGGGAGTGAATGAGTGATTAGGCTACGCGACTACTTCAAGACACAACACAAACTCACATAACAAAGACATAATATTCTTGGTGACATGGTACGTCATCCGTGTCCAATTCCTTGACAATCTCAAGTTCAAATTTCGTGGAGGAGACGGCCTACTTACTTTGAGAGAGAGAGAGAGAGAGAGAGAGAGAGAGAGAGAGAGAGAGAGAGAGAGCTTGAACGGTGCTTGTCAATATCATGCTTTTTGTTAATGATCATTTTCCCCAAATGAAAACTCTCTCTCCTTAATCTGATGAACGTCAGGAAAAAAAAAAAAACCATCACAAACAACCCTTCAGATAATAATTTATCAGATCATCATTTGATAAGAAAAAGTGGGTGGACCTTACTCGCAACTTGAAGGCGCAACGAGAGAGAGAGGTGTTGCTTATGCGAGGTAGAGAGAGGGAAAGAAAGAACGTTCTCTCTCTCTCTCTCTCTCTGTATTTATGTATGTATATAATTTATATATATATATATATATATATATATATATATATATATATATATATATATATATATTACATGTATATTTATCTCTCTCTATAATAAATATATATCATTTATATCTCTTATATATTATATATATATATATATATATATATATATATATATATATATATATATATATATATATATATATATATATATATATATATATATATATATATATATATTTTATATATATATATATATATACGTGTATATGTATAAATGTAAGGGGGCTTTAAACAGCACCATAACTGGACTCCCATAAATTCAGTTCTGGAGACAATGAAACTCCGCTGAAGGAACAATGGGAAGATGGATAAAACTGGATATTCACCGCATGGCTTAAGATAGATGGAGCAAACACACACACATAAACACTTCTCTAAAAAAACAGAATTCCTTCATGTATTTACTCCTCGGATACATGTTATAAATATTAACACCACGAAGGAAGCAATGCCAAAAGCATATATGTCCTCTAAAAGGATGTAATTGGAATATAAAATTTAGGCCAAAGGCCGAGCGCTGCGTCCTACGAGGTCATTCAGCGCAGAAACGGAAACTGACAGTAAATGTTTGAAAGGTGTAACAGGAGGATCGAAGACAGAGAATATTAACGGAGGTACAGTCAGAGGAATGAAAGGGACTGCAACAATAACCTTCGATAAGCAATAACGAAGACGCAGCTGCACGAATATATACTGCATTAATGCACTGACATTGAGTTAAACATATAATTTAGGCCAAAGGCCAAGCACTGGACCTATGAGATCATTCAGCGCTGAAACGGAAATTGACGAGACAAGGTCTGAAAGGTGTAACAGGAGGAAAACCTCGTAGTTGCACTGTGAATCAACTGTTAGGAGAGGGTTGAGGAAAGTAAGATGGAAGAAAGAGAATACAAAAGGAGGTACAGTAAAAGAAATAAAAGGGGTTGCAGCTAAGGGTCGGAGGCAAGCCGCAAAGAACCTTGAGCAATGCCTACAGTGCACCGTATGAGGTGTAATGACGGCACTTCCCCCCTACGGGTGGATTAATGCAACAAACGCCGAAAAGTCTGACAATTCAGCCACGCACAATGTTTTGCTTGCCTGACGGCGAGAGAAACTGCTATTTGTTTGTTTGTACGTCTGTTCATTTTTATGAGTGTCTCACCTTGTGGGGGGGGGAGGTGGATATATGCAGTGACAAGTCGCCTAGCAAAACAATGCAAGTGAAGGAACTTTCACACAGCTGAGCATTCCGACATGAGAGATATAAGCAGCCGCACGATTTTCCTGTCCTTCTTACCATACAACTTTGTTGCAGACACATTCCGCGCCCTGACTTGAATACAGCTTCTCATATTGGTTTAAATTGTTTGCAACGAAGAAAACTGCACACACACACTGTATATATGCACTGTGTGTGCAGTTTTCTCCGTTGCAAACATTTTATGTATATATATCAACACATATAAACATACATACATGAACAAAATTATATACATACATATAGATATTTGAAATACCGACACACAATTACGTGTGGAACAGAAATAAATTTCTGACTCACATTAAGATCAAAACTCAAGTCTTGCCCCTTCCTAACATCACTGATTTCCAAGAAATTCGCCTTGTACTTGTTAAATATCACGCCTTCCGCCAAATCTTTATTTTCATTTACCATTCTGACTAGGGTTTTTTCTCCAAACAGCTTGACCACAACAAATTTTATCTATGCGGGAAATTTCTCCCTCAGACGAACACTTCGATAAACTGAAAGATACAGTCGCCGCTTACAGCTTGATTTTGTAGTATTTGTACTCTCCTGTACCCTTTGCTCCAATCCGCATGACCAGTCAGTATTCAAATCCCACGCCGAGCGGCCATCTCCATGAAGATTTGTATTCAAGTAACTCCTGCGAAGACTTGGACTGAATTACCAACAACTTCCCGTGCTTCACTTGACTCCATGACCCACTAGATGACTTGGTCATTCATAGAGCAGAAAGTAGAATTTACACCAAAGGAGCTGAAAGGAAAATTGACAGTTTTGGCAAAGCGCTGGGACCTATGAGGACATTCAGCGCTGAAAGGGAAATTGACAATTTTGGCAAAGCGCTGGGACCTGGGACCTAGTTTTGGCAAAGAGCTGGGACCCTATGAGGACATTCAGCGCTGAAAGGAAACTGAAGTTTGGCACAGTTTTCAGCGCTGAAGGGGAAATTGACAGTTTTGGCAAAGCGCTGGGACCTATGAGGACATTCAGCGCTGAAAGGGAAACTGACAGCGAGAAAGCTTGAAAGGTGTAACAGAAGGAAAACCTCTCAGTTGCACCGTGAGACAAGTGTTAGAGTAGGTGGAAAGTCAGATGAAAGAAAGAATATGAAAGGAGTTGCAGCTAGGGGCCGAAGGAAAGCTGTCAGGCACCTTAAGTAATGCCTACAGTGCACAGCATGAGGTGCACTGATGTCACTACCCTCCTATGGGGAGAGTCGGTAAATACTCGTAAGAGTGGAAAAAGAAAAATTCCAAGAAGGCTGACCATAAGTACCATCTTCCGTATTTTTAAAAGGATACAAATAAGGTTCAAAAATGCTAGATTATGCAGATAAAACGGAGCCTTTGCACACATTTCTAATGTGGTTCGGATTCCACAATAAGCTGTAGGTCCCGTTGCTAAGTAACCAATTGGTTTTTAGCCACGTAAAATAAGTCTAATCCTTCGGGCCAGCCCTAGGAGAGCTGTTAATCAGCTCAGTGGTCTGGTAAAAACTAAGGTATACAACAAGCAAAGTCCCTCCCACACATGAAATCGCCTTCGCCACCATCTTCCTTAATTGCTATTCACGAAGCACGTACATTTTAATGAACAATTCAAAGGCCCACTGAATTGACCAACAAGCTCCACGTCAACGGAATGTCGATGCATGACCGAAAGAAAAAACTGAACAAAAAAAAAAGGAAAATACTTGTGAAATGAAACACATGTTAAAAATAAATAAGAAAACAAAATATAGAATTTAGGCCAAAGGCCAAGCGCTGGCACCTATGAGGTCATTCTGCGCTGAAACGGAAATCGACAGTAAAAGATTTGAAAGATGTAACAGGAGGAAAACCTTTTGAAGTCGCACTATGAAGTCGCTTGGCGAGGGCTGAGGAAAGCAAGAAGGAAGAAAGAGCATACGAACGGAGGTACAGTAAAAGGAATGAAAGGGGTTGAAGTAGCTAGGAGCCGAAGGGACGCTGCAAAGAACCTTAAATAATGCCTACAGTTAAACAAAAAAAATCAAAGGTATATATAAAAAAAAAAGGAATGCCCTGCTAGGTAAGATCTGCGCCTCGGTTTAAAAAACCAGTTAAGTCTTGAAAGCGTTATTATAAACATTACGAACAAAAGATCTCTGGCAGTTGCACTGTTGACACTGCGGCAGCTCGGCTGAATAAAGAACGCTGGCAATCTGCAACGCGACCGACTTTAAACAATGCTTAGACACTAAGAACGACAGTTGGGAGTTCTGAACTGGAAGAGATCCCGGAAGGAGGCCATCATCATTATTATTATTATTATTATTATTATTATTATTATTATTATTATTAACGACAGTTGGGCGTTTTGAACTGTGGAAGATCCTGGAAGAAGGCTATTATTATTATTATTATTATTATTATTATTATTATTATTATTATTATTATTATTATTATTATTATTATTATTATGGGAGTTCTGAACTGGAAGAGATCCCAGAAGGTGGCTATTATTATTATTATTATTATTATTATTATTATTATTATTATTATTATTATTATTATTATTATTAACGACAGTCGGGAGTTCTGAACTGGAAGAGATCCTGGAAGGAAGCTATTATTATTATTATTATTATTATTATTATTATTATTATTATTATTATTATTATTGGGGGAATGCTAACATTCATATTGAATGCATTGTAAATAATAGCCGTGCATGCATATACAGTAGCAACTACACTGGCAATGTCCCTACAGGATGAAAAAGGGTGAATAGGGGAGCCCTTAACTAGGTCAGCCCACATCCTACTTAATAATTTCTAATTGACCTTCTTGAAGGTCTGATGAGCAAGTTACCGTATAGCAGCAATTTGGTTAGTTTTATTGTACTGTTGCATTGCCGATGTTTTTACTGATATTTTTAGATATATTTGAGAGAAGCCCGTGGTGTTAAATCTTGTCAATTCCATCTTGCAAAAGGAGAAGTTTGTTGTCCTCCATGGATATTTCATTAGATTAGAGCCTGTTTCTTATCTTTTCGTATTTAAGTTCTCCGGGGATGTTCATTTTGCCAGCCAGTTGCCTTTATCTAAGAAGGAATTGGTAACCAATTGGTTCTCAGCCACGTAAAGTCTAATCCTTCTGGTCAGCCCTAGGAGAGCTGTTAATCAGCTCAGTGGTCTGGTTAAACTAAGGTATACGTAACTTTTGTATTAAAAGTCGTCAGTGCACCTCTTGATGTGCATGTAGGCACTACTTGAGGGTCTTCTTTGCAGCGTCCCTTCGGCCCTTATCTGCAACCCCTTTCATTCCTTTTGCTGTACCTCCACTCATATTCTCTTTCTTCCGTCTTGTTTTCCTCAAGCCTCTTCTAACAGTTGTTTCATAGTGCAACTGGAGAAGGTTTTCCTCCTGTTACGCCTTTCAAACCGTTTTAGTCCCAATTTCCGTCTCAGCGCTGAATGACCTCTCAGGTTGCCAGCGTTGGGCCTTTGGCCTAAATATTATATTCATTTCCATTCCTTTATTACTAAAAGGCCTGCGGTTCTTAGCCACGTAAAATAAGTCTAATCCTTCGGGCCAGCCCTAGGAGAGCTGTTAATCAGCTCAGTGGTCTGGTAAAACAAAGGTATACTTACTTTTTAGTCTGCATATGTAAATTTACATTTTTAATTTGCCTTTGCAATCCCTAATCAAAGAATGCCTATAGCACTTCTCTCCTATCAACTAGGCCTACACGTTTTTGTTCTGAAAGTGTGCATTTCATTTTTGCAGAGCAGTGCCAGTTCTAGATTTCTTTCATTCAGACCCACGGTAGCCATGCTAATTGTCTATGGCTTGTTGTAAATTCAAGTTCACTAATTTTCTCAAGTGAACTTTTAAATTTCACAAGTGAACTGTTATCCTTAGAACTGTTTATTTAGGACACTGTCTTCTGGATCAAAATTAAACGCCTGCAAGTCCATTCAGGCCACTGTCTTCTGGATCACGATTAAACACCTGCAAAGTATTCCACAGCCAGACAGTTGCTTCACAGACTTAAGAAACCTTTAAAAATAAACACACACGCACAGTTTGCTTGCACTCCATATATCTCGCCATTACGTTACCTTACAAGTAGGCCTAGGAATGCTTAGGCCTACGCGTTCTTCCTGGCAGGAAATGGGTCCGCAGTGTACGCCCTAATTGTTATCTTTCTAACTGTCTCCAACCATACTATCACATATCACTAATCAATCTTTTTGATTAACTAACATTTCACGTATGGCAGAATCTCTCTCCCCGTCGGCCTATTCGCAATATTTCGATATTTATGCAACTGTTTCTGTCTTCAAAACTACCTCTCAGTATTGGGGGTTAGCGCCGTCAGTGCACCTCACGTGGTGCACTGTAGGCATTACTCAAAGGTCCTTGCAGCGTCCCTTCGGCCCCTAGCTGCAACTTCTTTCATTCCTTTTACTGTACCTCCGTTCATATTTTCTTTCTTCCATCTGATTTTCCACCATCACAGCACAACTGAGAAAGGTTTTCCTCCTGTTACACCTTTCCAACCTTTTACTGTCAGTTTCCCTTTGAAGCGCTGAATGACCTTATAGGTTCCAGAGCTTGGCCTTTGGTCTAAATTCCATATTTTATTCTGTTCAAAAGTACCTGAAATAATCTTCATTCTGGCATATATTTCTCCTGCTTCATCTCAGTTCCAACGACGCAGTAGCAGTAGCAGTAGTAGTAGTAAGTAGCATTAGTAGTAGTAGTAGTATCATCACCATCAGCGTCCTTTTTTGTCAGCACTTTTGATTGGGGGAAGTGAATCGTAACTAATAAGGATTATGTCGACTTCACTAAGTATCAGCCATCTTCAAGAAACATACGTTGTCACTTTTAATTATTTCAAGCGGTTGAAAGTTGCTACATCACTTTTATATCCTCGCGGTGAAATCTACCGAAAATAGAATAAGTTGCGTTTCTTAAATCAGTAACATTCTCCAGGTGAAAGGTATTCAAAATGCATTAAAATGTTTTGGGGAAAAGAGTTACACCCAACTTGTAAAATCCCAACGCAAAACTCGGCAAGGTTTGAGCAATTGACCGTCGTTGTCAGAACTTGTTCCATTCAATTTTCAAATCCCTTTTTGATCCCGTGGTTCTGCTTTTTTTTTTTTTTTTTTTTTAGGTAAGGACATCCTTCTCATTTCTTGATTCAACAGACCCCTTTTATAAATGTATTTAATCAGCTGTCACAGGAAAACAAGGACACAGACCTGAAGTGAGCGGAATATGGGATAGACTTCCACAGGTTCTTGAGTGGTTTTAGTTACTATGGGAGCTTTGTTATATAATGGCAAAGCACTCCATTGCTACGTGTGCCCTTCTTCCAGAATTTATAATGTCAAAAGTGGACTTATATGGATGAGAGCGTTTAGATTGGGGTGGTAACGATAGACGCTTGACTGACACAGATTATGCAAGTGCCGCTGTTTTCATCGGGAAGAAAAAAGTTAAGTATACCTTAGCCTAACCAGACCACTGGGCTGATTAACAGCTCCCTAGGGCTGGCCCGAAGGATTAGATTTGTTTTACGTGGCTAAGAACCTAGCAACGGGACCCACAGCTTACTGTGGAATCCAAACCACATTATAACGAGAAATGAATTTCTATCACCAGAAAATTTATTTCTCTAATTCTTCAATGGCCGGTCGGAGAATCGAACACGGGCCCAGCAGGGTTCTAGCCGAGAACGTTACCAACCCATCCAATGAGGGACTGTTTTCATCATGTAGCCTTGGAAGGTGGGACTGAGACCTAAGAGGAACAGAAGCAATGAGAGTAGAATGTGCGTTGAGGGGATGAAGTAACATCAGATGAAGAAAGGATTAAAAAGGTTGAATCTGTAAAGTAGTTAAAGACAATGATATCTGTTGCTGGTTCCCAGGAATTGGAGTTGAGAGGTGCGCTGAAAAAGGCTCATCAAACAAATGGCAGGCTGAAAAAGATTCGGGAATCAAATCGAATGACATTGTATACAAAAGTGAGACTATATGAGCCAAGTATTTTCCTTACTGCTATACAGTTACCAATCAAGATATGACAATGAAACCATCTTATTATGGTCGTTAAGAAAAAAATCTTGAAAAGGACTGTTACGAGGTGGAAACATCGCAAGAGAAATTACGGAAGTTTCACATGTATATGAGGTAATGATGGAAATGTGGTGGAGATGGTTTGGACATGTCCTTCGAACAACCCCAGGAAGAATTATACTACGTGATAGCATCAGCTGGGCTCTTGTGACCACCAGAAGAGTTGAAAGCCACAGACTTACTTGAACTGAGAAATGTGAAAAATAAGAGGCCGGAGATGAGTGGAGATCGGTGGAAGATGAAGCACAGGGAAGACACAAGTGGCAGAATTTTACAGAGTATATATAATATATATATATATATATATATATATATATATATATATATATATATATATATATATATATATATATATATATATATATATATGTTTATATTTAGTGTGTCCATTTATATTTAGCATCCACAATACCTCTTAATTTCATTTCACTTCAAGGATACACTTACCTATACAAGCCTTGAATCCAAATAGGAATTAAATGAAGAAACGTTTTATCCTGTGTGTGTGTGTGTGTATATATATATATATATATATATATATATATATATATATATATATATATATATATATATATATATATATATATATATATATATATATAATATAGCCTATGCACACATATATATTTGACCACTATTACAGAACAGCATCTGATTTGAAAAATGACTTGACACTTTAGTTTAGGATACCGAGAAAAAACGTATAATAATACAGTCTAATAATAATCAATATAGTCTCTTCATACAGTATATAACACAGTAGTTACCCATACGTGTGTCCAATGCCCTTCTTTACAGCCTCTCCTAGTCAGTGCCTCTACCCCGCAACGTGGGTATTATGCAATCATTTATGAACCTCAGTCAGTGAAATGTGCGCTGGGGAGTCAACTTGTTTTGGTGCTCAAGTGCTCTTGTCTCTTCATCTATAGGCGAGACGAGAGAAAGAGAGAGAGAGAGAGGGTCATTCCCCCCAAATGTTCATGGCCATACGTACGTCGTAGCACTGACCAGAAATGGAAAAATAAAAAAAAATAAAAAAAGAAGGTATCTCTCGTAGCGAGCGTTTGGTTAGATCAACTAAAAGTCGACCTTGAGCGCTGTGATGGCAGCAGACTTTAGATTGCTGGGTGTAGTGTGCGTGTGTATGTGTATGTTGTGAGAGTTAATGCGCACCAAGGTTCTCTCTCTCTCTCTCTCTCTCTCTCTCTCTCTCTCTCTCTCTCTCTCTCAGTAACTGGTACGGACGCGTCAAAAAGATAAATTTACAAATCTTCTGCTTCACAGTTTTTTAATCTTAAGTGGTTTTAGAAGATTCTTGGGGGGTACGCAAGGGAAGATTATTTATAAATAGAGCGAGAGACTGCATTGCACTGGGCGACGGGACTAAACATGGGCGCTTCTCCCTCTCCACCCACCCCCCCCCCCCCAACTTCCTCGGCCTCCCAGAGGTCTCTCTCCCCACCCCTAATCTCCCTTACCCTCCTCCCATCGTGGGTCCCATATTCATTTGTCAATGCTGTCAGGTGTGTGTGTGAACCACGTGGTTCTTCCATCCATGAGTTCATGGGCTGTTCTGCGATATATCTCTCTCGATATATTTCTCTGTAATAATAATTTCACGTTTCCAGAAGGCTTGACATTTTTTGTTTATTTCATTTAACAAGTTTTGTGTTAATTTGTTTCACATTATTTGTGGCGGTTGGAAATATCTTTTTTATTGCATGATATGTTTCCTTTGGGTTACATCACTGCAGTTGACTATGACGCGAAAAGATTCGTCCGTTCTCAGTGCAAACTGGACAGTCATCGTGATTGCTTTTGCAGTTTGTTTATTTGTACGCATGCGCGTTGAGGACTGGCTTCGTCGACAGTCATCGTCGTCGAGGAAAATTTTGACGTTAGGTTGAAATCTTTAGACGTTATTTTTTTTTACTTTTCTTTAAAATTAACAAAATTACAATATTTACATTATTTCAACACTCTTAAGACGTTAGGTTTAAATTCTCGAGGGAAACCATCAGAATTTAACTTTGTGTATATATAGTTCGCCTTCATTCTGTCGAATCTACATGTTCTGATAAGGAGCCAATTGCAAGACAGCCTCTTTAGCATCTGTCTAACGGCGTTTAGTCCTGCAGGTGATCCTGATTTGCCAAAACCCGTAGGGGGGAAAAGCCATCAGTGCACCTTCTTTTGCAGAGTCCCTTAGGGCCCTAGCTGTGACCCCTTCAGTTATATTCTCCGTTCATATTCTCTTTCTTCCATCTTACTTTCCCCGACCTTCTAACAATTGATTCATAGTGCAGCTGCGAGGTTTTCCTCCTGTTACACCTTTCAAACCTTTTACAGTCAATTTCTGTTTCAGCGCTGAGTGACCTCACAGGTGGCAGCGCTGGGCCTTCGGCCTAAATTCTATATTTTATTCTATCCTGGTTTACCAAAATTCAATATTTAACAGAGGTTACTTACAGTAAACCCTCCGTTTCCCATAACTTGTTGCAGTCTGATAAACAACATTTGTGGAAAATAGTTTTGCAATAATTAAACGCTTTTCTAGAGTTCTGTCGGGTGCCGTAATCTCTCTCTCTCTCTCTCTCTCTCTCTCTCTCTCTCTCTCTCTCTCTCTCTCTCTCTCTCTAATAAGAAATACACATCTGATACATACCTATATGAAGAAAGTAATGTTGACAACCTCCTCTCTCTCTCTCTCTCTCTCTCTCTCTCTCTCTCTCTCTCTCTCTCTCTCTCTCTCTCTCTCTCTTAAGAAAAACACATTTGATACATATATGAAAAATGGTACTCTCTCTCTCTCTCTCTCTCTCTCTCTCTCTCTCTCTCTCTCTCTCTCTAATAAGAACAACACATTTGATACATCTACAGTATATGAAGAATGGTAGTGTTGACAATCTCTCTCTCTCTCTCTCTCTCTCTCTCATAAGAAAAACACATTTGATACATTTATATGAAGAATGGTAGTGTTGACAATCTCTCTCTCTCTCTCTCTCTCTCTCTCTCTCTCTCTCTCTCTCTCTCTCTCTCTCTCTCTTCGTACAGGAAGCTAGGTTTGTCCACTGATATTACGTAGCCAATGGTTAAGTAGTATATAATTATTACACTGATATGAGTTTCTCAAATACGACATTAATATTACGTTTATAAGTGGTCTGTATACGAAATTCTCTTACAGATTCCATCACTATATTCATTCCTTATGAATGAACGAGTGCAACGATTTGAATTACGTCGTCTCATGATTACGCAAGTTTACCTTTTAGTTTTAAGTTGATGTGGGCCAGGAAGCTACTATAGACAACATCAGAGAGTTACGTATTCATGTCTGTTTGTTTTGAATTGCGGATTGTGGAATATCTCTCTCTCTCTCTCTCTCTCTCTCTCTCTCTCTCTCTCTCTCTCTCTCTCTCTCTCTCTCTCTCTCTCTCTCTCTCTCTCTTGTGCAGTCATCAGTGTTTGTACATGATATGATAATGTAGTAAGTGGTTCTACAATGAATTATTGAGTGGTGACATTTTTCTATTGAAAAGTTAACAATTAAGTCCATGCAGAGACTTGGAAATAATCAAAAGTTTCACACCTAACGAATAGGCAGTTACGGACATTATTTGAAGTGTACAATAATAATAATAATAATAATAATAATAATAATAATAATAATAATAATAATAATAATAATAATAATAATAATAATTGCGATGTTGGTCTTATGAGATAACATTATTGATAATTTCGTTTATTTCCAGTTTTATATTACTAATGTTCGCGATACTGATTTTGCAACTTTTTCATCAATACCTGCTACCGATTCAAGTGTACCCTGCTGTAAATTCCAGGGCACGTCCTTGAGGTTCGTCTGATAAAGTTATATGAATGGAATCTGGAACCCCAACCCCGCCCTAGAGTGTATAACTCAAAACTTTACGCGGTGTGCCATATTTACGATGAATCTATCAACCTTCTATAATAATAAAATCCGAGTGGATCTCCCTCCACCAGGGGTACCCGGGGAGGGGTAGGTCCGTGATCGGGAGGGTAGGGGAAACATGACACATCCACCCTCCCCCTACAAACCTGTTTGTCCGCCCCGGTTGGGGTGGGGTAGTAAGCTGATCTGGGAGGGGAGGGTAGGGGAGACATGACTCAGCCACCCTCCTCCTGCACACCTGTTTGTCCAACCCGGGTGGGGACGGGGTAGGAAGCGGATTGGGTGGGTTGGGGAGACATGACATATCCACCCTCCTCCTGAAAACCTGTTTGTCCTCCCTGGGTGGGGCATTGATGAGGTTGTAATGGTGCCATGAGTTGGGGAAATGACAAAAATAAAAACATGCCTCGCAACTGTAGGAAAACGATGTCTTAGCAATATGATTATATATATATATATATATATATATATATATATATATATATATATATATATATATATATATATATATATATATATATATATATATAATTAATGTAAAGGCATCGTTTCCCAGCACAGTGACGTCATACCCAAGTAGCACATGCTCGTACGTAACTAATCAAACGTGAGGAGGGCTTGGATAATGATAACAATATATACATATATATATATATATATATATATATATATATATATATATATATATATATATATATATATATATAGCATATCAACACACAATCACGTGTGGAACAGAGATAAATTTCTGACTCACATCAGGATCGAACCCAGGGTTTTCAACTGCAAGACCAGACTGCTGCCAATTGAAAGACCTGGGGTTCGATCCTGATGTGAGTCAGAAATTTACTATATATATATATATATATATATATACACATTAGTACATACATACATACATACATACTGGTGTATATAACATTAGGTTAATCCGAACTCTTTATACATGCTTAGTCTCGGTGTCGTGACTTTTACCATTTTGTGAAATTAGCCGAACACGATGGGCTTTTGGCGTGGAAAGCATTTCAGTAGTAATACCTTAGTCATTCCTGTTAAACTGATGTGCTAATGGAGGATGGCGACGGCAGGCGGGCACACTTCCCGTAGTTTTGTTTGTTGTTTGTACGTAGAATTTGTTTATCTTGATTTGTAAGTAAATCTATCTTGGTTTTCTAAGTAACATTTATCTTGGTTTGTTGGTAAAATTTGCTTATCTTGATTTTGTAAGTAACATTTATCTTGATTTGTAAGTAAAATTTATCTTGATTTTGTAAGTAGCATTTATCGCGATTGATACGTTTAGAAGCAATTTTAAGATTTTTATGGCATTTGATGTCTGTAGATCTATTTAAGATTTTTTAGGCACTGATGTGGGGAGTGCCGTCAGTGCACCACGCGTTGAAGGCTCTTCGAAACGTCCCTTCGGCCCCTAGCTGCAACCCGTTTCATTCCATTTACTGTACCTCCGCCTTCCTTTCCACCCTCCTCCAACGACTGTTTCATAGTGCAACTGCAAAAGGTTTTCCTCCTGTTACACCTTTCAAACCTTTCTACTCTCAAATTTCCCTCCGGCGATGAATGACCTCATCATCATAGGTCCCAGCGCTTGGCCTTCGTGCAAAATTGTATAGTCTAGTCTATTCTATAGATCTATAGATCTGCTGTTGTTTACGGACTGTTAACAGTCTGGGCTGATTTGCAGGTAGCACCACCGGCTGGACTGGTTCAGGAATGTTGTTTTCTGTTTTGTTTCTCTACGGCAGAGACTGCGCGTAGGTTGGAAGGTCGGAGGGTTGGGGGATGGGGTTGGGGGTTCCTGGGGGTGGAGGGGTTGGGTGGGCGAGAACCTCGTCCTGTGGGCGCGGGGAGGGAGGCGAGGTGAGACCAACGAACCTCTGTCGCCGTTGGATGTTTAAATTAGCCTTTTAGTAGAAATGGTTTGCTGGTGATTCGTTATTAGAAAATTGCTGGTGATTAAGCGTCTATAAGGACTGTTATCGATTGCTGAGTAAATGCCTGATGACTGTTTACGCATTTAAGCTTGAGGAGAGAGAGAGAGAGAGAGAGAGAGAGAGAGAGAGAGAGAGAGAGAGAGAGAGAGAGAGAGAAATAAGTGCCTACCACAGCTATTTGACATCGAGGCACTGACTGACGGACTAGTCTGGGACTGGCTCTTCAGTCAGTGTAGCTTAGAGCAAATCACGTGTTGTTATTTTTGACTGAGCTGGCGTTAAGCCAGCACGGGCTCTTGCTCATAAAGCAGCCCGTAAGCGTCAGTCGATATTAGAAGTGAAAAATGGTCGTTATTATTATTATTATTATTATTATTATTATTATTATTATTCAGAAAATTATTATTATTATTATTATTATTTATTATTATTATTATTATTATTATTCAGAAGACGAATAACCCTATTCATATGGACCAAGCCCACCACAGGGACCTTTGAGTTGAAATTCAAGCTTCCAAAGAATATTAAGGTGTCATTGAAAAAAGCTTGGACAAAGAACGTTTAATTTTACATCTTAATTATCATCATCATTAATTCGTTTCTTACTGCTCTGACTTATGTTTATATACACGTTATTCTTTGCTTCCAAAATTATATTTAAAGCATTTCAGAGTGATCATCACATACCATTTCCGTTGCTCATTACCCACCATTATCTTGAGGAGTCGACCCTCCTCCTGGGTATGCGCCGAGCCGAATGCCCTTCCCCAGAATAAGTGACCTTGGAGGAGGGAGAGCAACGCCTTGGGGTATTCCAAGCGTAATCCTCCCATGAGTGCGCATTTAAAATGCAGCGGTGGTCGTTCTGTTGGAAAAATAAGACGTGGGCGGCTTCTCCTTGGAAGCCATCATTATTGCTTCTCGTCTTACCAACTCGCACACGCACTGAACTATTTCCTGTGCAGTTCAAGAAGTATTTTAATGTTCTACTTGTTTTTATTTATTCATTAATTTAATTCATCTGTTTTTATAATAACTGATCTCCACTTTCTGTATTTCCCATTACCTTCCGTTGCTGCTTTCGAATGAACACCATCTTATTCTTTGGAAGCCTCTTGAATTTTTTAAGTCAGTGGGCCCCTGTGGTGGGTTTGTTCCATATGAATAGGGTACGTCTTCTCAATATTATAATAATAATAATAATAATAATAATAATAAGAAGCTTTAATAATTCCATAATAATAATAATAATAATAATAATAATAATTCTTTGGGGCTTTAATAATAATAATAATTAATTTCAGTCAATGATCCCTGTGGTGGGCTTCTTGCATATGAATAGGGCATATCTTCTCAATAATAATAATAATAATAATAATAATAATAATAATAATAATAATAATAATAATAACAATTCTTTGGAAGCTTTAATTTCAAGTCAATGGTCCCTGTGGTGGGCTTGTTCCATATGAATAGGGTACGTCTTCTCAATATAATAATAATAATAATAATAATAATAATAATAATAATTCTTTGTGGTGCGCTTGTTAATATGAATGGGGTACATCTTCTCAATAATAATAATAATAATAATAATAATAATAATAATAATAATAATAATAATAACAGCTCGAAAATAGATTTATATTTCAGCTTAAAACAATACGCTTTTGACGTGATGAACATTTAGCATCGTTAATCAGATGAAAATAAATAAATATATCAATCAATCAACCTATTTTCCCGTTCATCAGCTTCCACGTAACCTTGCCGCCAACAAGTCGATACACACACAGAAACAAACACACAGTTCCGCGGAGCTGAAAGTGACACTTGGAAGTTGAAAGATAACAATTGACAGATGAGGACTGAGAAACCACTGCCCTCATAAAAGCGGCATTATCATTAAAACGTAATAGAAAGTTTATCTGATATTTCAAATTTCGAATATATATATATATATATATATATATATATATATATATATATATATATATATATATATATATATATATATATATACAGGGTGTCTCAATAAAATGTATACATACTTCAACAGCAGATAACTCAAATAATTTTTTTTAGATCTTACCAAAAGGAATAGATGAATGGCGTCAAGACTTAGCTTTGAACAAAGGAAATTCATCTTAAAATGTCACTGGAAGTATGAAAACACAGCTGATCTCCAGAGACAGTACAAAACAGAGTTTCAGTCAGATCCACCCATATATATAAGTATATATATACATATATATTATATATATACACAAACACAAATAATATATATATATATATATATATATATATATATATATATATATATATATATATATATATATATATATATATGCCACGTGTCATGGGCATTGGGACCTGTCCCCACTGGCTTTTGGCCTAAGAAACAGGAGATCAGCGCCTGCCCTATGAACCTACAGAGGCCCAGCAGGACTTTATATATATATATATATATATATATATATATATATATATATATATATATATATATATATATATATATGCATTCGACTTTAAATCTAATTAACTGAATACTAACAAACTGAACCCATGAAAGATCTGACAGAATCTGAAAATCCATTAGGCTTACACCAGACTTCACAACTGACGAGAACCAGACGCCGTAGGCCTACAGACAGCTCATCAGTAAACCAGACACGCCTTCGAAACAGTCTCTCGGACACAGCTAGGCCTAAAGGAAAGCACAGATTGTCTCAGGGGGTCTAAAAAAAAAAAAAAGTGGTGAAGATTGTGATTGTGGTGTTGTGTGAAACAGTGACAGCCGTAAAGGAAAATTTGATAGAACCTGTATCTACTTAACACCTTGAATACAACCCGGCTAGAGAACTGATACGGTCTGAGGTCAGACATTTAATAAGTAAAAAATAAAAAAAAAAGTCTATCAGTAGAATACAATTCAAGTCCATTTTTCAAGTTTTAATTCTATACGTCTGAGGGCAAATAATTATAAAGTAGAAAAAGTTTTATTCAGTAACAAAATACAATTTAAATTAATTTATCTCGGAGTCGTATTTTTTTTTACAACCTTCCCTTTATTTGTAAACAGTATGTCTTATAATAATTTATTCTCCATAACAGACAGTGGATCTACCAATAACTAAAACAAACTAGTAAAATATGCGCCGAAGTTTCTTCGGCATAATCGAGTTTTCTGTACAACGTATCTTGCTGTATGAAACACTCAGCCACGGCCCGGTGGTGGCCTGTGTTGTACGAACCTATAGCGGTGCCAAGCGCACGATCATGGCTGACCTTAACCTTAAAATAAAAACTACTGAGGCTAGAGGGCTGCAATTTGAAGTCTGATGATTAAGGTTGGATATCAACATAACAATTTGCAGCCCTCTAGCCTCAGTGGTTTTCAAGATCTGAGGGCGGACAGAAAAAGAACGGACAGAAAAAACTGCGGACAGAATAAAGTGCGGACAGACAGACAAATAGCCATCTCAATAGTTTTCTTTTACAGAAAACTAAAATACTGGTGGTAGGCCTACCAATCTAACCAAGAGAGTTAACACATGGCAACAACACAATTTCACAGTTGCAAGGAATCTGTTTATTTTCAAATATAAAATAAACACGTCCCGTGAAAATAGGGAAAGAGGCCTCCCATTCGCATACAGCACAGTTCTTGGGAAATCAATATTACTTAACGCTATCTACAGAATACCATTCAACATTAAACCCATGAACTATTTTAATAAAACAAAATCATAAGAAACAATACATTTGAAGACCGTGATAACAGAAAAGCGAAGCAAAATAATAAAAAAACAAAACCATAAGAAGCAGATTAACAATATCAAGACAGTGATAAGAGACAAACGAACAAAATAATAATCTTATCAATTCAACTATGTCATTACATACATCAGCCTAAGAACACACCCTGCTTAGCCTACACGCCGTCGCACATAGGCCTAGTGTGTTAGGTTTTTTAGTTCTAATGCTATACCTGTGTCCAAGAATGTGTTATATATTGAACTGAATTGAATATAGAATTTAGGCCAAAGGCCAAGCATCGGGACCTATGAGGTCATTCAGCGCTGAATGGGATATTGACAGTAAAAGGGTTCGAAAGGCGTAACAGGAAGAAAACCACGCGGTTGCACCTTGAATCAATTGTTAGGAGAGGGTTGAGGAAAGTAAGATGGAAGAAAGAGAATATGAAAGGAGGTACAGTAAAAGGAACGAAAGGGGTTGCAGCTGGGGGCCGAAGGGTAGCTGCAAAGAACGTCAAGTAATGTCTACAGTGCTCCGCATGAGGCGCACTGACGGCAATAACCCCTACGAGGAAGTGTGTTACACTTCAATTCTTTAGGGAAATAAGGTTTCACAAAATTTTTTTGCAATGAAAACTGACCACATTACAAGTTAAGTACACCTTAGTTTAACCAGACCACTGAGCTGATTAACAGCTCTCCTAGGGCTGGCCCAAAGGATTAGATTTATTTTACGTGGCTAAGAACCAACTGGATACCTAGCAACGGGACCTACAGCTTATTGTGGAATCGGAACCACATTATACCGAGAAATGAATTTCTATCACCAGACCACAATTACAAACACAGAGCTCTTCTTGAGTCAACTATGTTCAGCTTTTTTTCTTGTGAATTCAATGAATGAGTTCAGTTAGTTCCATGTAAAATAAAAAAGGGCATACAAGGTACCGGTACTAACTGAACAAGAAACCTGTTAGGAATGCCACTATCCTTTGTTTCCCTTTGTTAACCACATTAAATGTCAAGTCTGCCGAACTCAAATGACTATAAAAGAATAACGCTTGACTATAGAAAATAATCATTTTGCTGGCATAAGGCTCCCCAACCTCCACAGTGCGAGCGGAGCTCAATGCTACACCCAAGTTGTACTCTCAAGCACTGGAGTTACTAAATTAAAACTTAACTGAATAACCTTCATACACAGCTGGTATTCTGTTAAGTGCTTGGATGGGTGACCATTACAGAATGCCAAGATAAACAGTTAGTCTATGTTATAATATATATACTTTATAAAGGGGGCAGGCTTCCGTGACCATCTGTGGGGGTGGGGAGACTAGCACACCTCATCCCAAAATTAATATTGAGAATCTTGCAAACAGACGTTCACACACACACACACACAGACAGAGAGAGAGAGAGAGAGAGAGAGAGAGAGAGAGAGAGAGAGAGAGAGAGAGAGAGAGCGCACGAGTAGCATACCTCATCCCAAAAATTACTGTTGAGAAACTTGCATCACTCTTTTTGTAGAGGTACGTTCAAACACACACACACAGAGAGAGAGAGAGAGAGAGAGAGACTAGCAACTCTATTCCTCCCGAAAAATATTAAATTAATGCACAGAATCTTGCAACAGGCATTTGTGGAGTAAGTTCTGAGAGAGAGAGAGAGAGAGAGAGAGAGAGAGAGAGAGAGAGAGAGAGAGAGAGAGAGAGAGAGAGAGAGAGAGATGGCAACCCCCCCCAAAAAAAAATGTTCAGAAAGCAAGAGAGAGAGAGAGAGAGAGATCCAAGCATATTATCAAGAGTAATCCAAGCTGACATTTGCCCAAATGCAACTGATCTTTACCCATGGAGGCTAAAATCCGAAGATGACGTCATTATATAAAAACTTATGTGGTGATCTGCCGGCGACTTTGAAAAGCCCACACTGAACAAACTGGATTTAATCAACCACAGAGGAAATGGAGGAAAATTAAATATATCTGATGAATAATCAATAAATTCATTGTGTAACACTTTACAAAATATACTCTAAAGGCTAATTAAACATAAACAAAAAATTTAATCATAGTGATATAAACAGTATTAAGAAACCCATGTGTGGCCATTTCGTGACATAAAATTTTTTTTCCAATAAACATTTTTTTTTCAACAACTATCAGACAAACATTTTTTCAATAAGTGAAATAAGAAATCAATTTTTTTTCAATACTGAAATAAAGATAAATTTTTTTATAACTGAAACACAAGCTGAACATTTTTTCAATAACTGAAACAAAGACTAAACATTTTTCCAATAACTGAAAATAAAAGATAAAATTTTTTCCCCTAACTGAAGTAAAATTAATATTTTTCAATAGCTGAAATAAAAACTAAACATTTTGCAACAACTGAAATAAAAGAGGAGTGAACACCAGAAGTGGTCGTTTCAAGCAAACAGCTCATACCAGGCTATTTAAAACCAAATTCCTGACAAAAATACACACAGGGTAAGACTTCACTTGCACTTACAGATCAGTTACGCTGTGACAGAGATTCCTCTCTTCTTCGGCTGAAAGTGACGCGAAATCTCGAAGGCAAAATGGACTCCCCAAGTTCACACAAAGCACAACTAAGATTTCACAAAGCAGAACTAAGAAAGAACAGTAAAATTACTGTGACTTGCTTCCCTGACCTTTTGACATTGAGATGAAGCAACAGGCATCAACAGAGAGAGAGAGAGAGAGAGAGAGAGAGAGAGAGAAGTCAGATTTTTATTTTAAGTATTTCTAATGTCAATATCTCTTTCCAAAGTATTTCTACGAGAGAGAGAGAGAGAGAGAGAGAGAGAGAGAGAGAGAGAGAGAGAGAGTCAATTTTTTATTTTTATCTCTTTCCAAAGTATTTCTACGAGAGAGAGAGAGAGAGAGAGAGAGAGAGAGAGAGAGAGAGAGAGAGAGAGAGAGAGAGAGAGATTGTACAATTTTATTTTTAAGTGTTTCTAATGTCTTTTCTCTTTCCAATGACATTCCAGAAGATCTGAGAGAGAGAGAGAGAGAGAGAGAGAGAGAGAGAGAGAGAGAGAGAGAGAGAGAGAGAGAGAGAGAGAGAGAGAGAGAGAGTCTGTAACGCTTTTCTGAAATCGTTCCAGAAGATGCTAAGACATTCCAAAAGATCTGACAGAGAGAGAGAGAGAGAGAGAGAGAGAGAGAGAGAGAGAGAGAGAGCAACACTTTTCTGACATAGTCCGAGAGTCCGAGAAGACACTGCGAAGACATGTCAAAAGTTCCCCTCCTTCTAATCAGCTGTTTATTCAAGGCCTCAATACGCATGCGCTACCAGCTGGTTGATACAGTTTTTTTCTGTCCGTTTTTATAATAGTTATTTCCTGCTTCTGGACTCGGGTCCAATACCTCGACATATTGATACTGGAAACTGTCCAAGCCCAACAGAAAATTACTGTAGGTGCATATATTTAAATGAGTATCTATCATATAACTTCTTCGTTTTAACGTGCTTTTTTCCCCATTTTTATATGGGGGTAAGCACGATGCCTTCTTTTGAAGGACTTTGATTTGGCGGTGGGGTAGGCCGTAGCCTCGATCGGCTGCCCTGCCTGACATCGCTTAGACCCCGGTAACGAATGTGTACATGTATTGTACCAAATCCCCAGCTCCCGTTCTCCCAGCAGCGAGGAGAACTGGGCGGTTAGGTCGACAGTTCGAGATGTGTGAGGTGTCTGTTATGTTTTTAGATGTTGGAGTGGCTTTGTTTAAGTACCTATAATATACTAGAACAGAATATACAATTTAGGCTGAAGTCCAAGCGGTGGCACCTATGAGGCCATTCAGCGCTGTAAGGGAAATTGAGAGAAAAAGGTTACAAAGACATATCAGGAGGAAAACAATTGTTAGAAGAGAGTGGAAAGTAAGATGAAAGAATATGAATGGAAGTACAGTAAAAGGAATGAAAGGAGTTGCAGCTAGGGGCCGAAGGGACGCTGCAAAGAACCTTCAGCAATGCCTACAGTGCACCGCACGTGAGGTGCACTGACAGCACTAGCCCCCTACGGAGTCTATAACATAATTATCTTGCGTCAGTCTTGATAAACTGAAATAAAATCTCGTACAGGCTACGCCTCTCAAGTTGTTAGTATTGAATAACTTACGAAATCTCCTTGCATTTAATCTTTTACTTACATTTTTATCTACTCATTTATTAATCTATTCTCTCTCTGATAAGTGATCTCTTGCCAATTACTTTCTGTTACTTTTTTCCTATGAACACAATATTCTTTGGTAGCTTGAATTTAGAGTCAATGGCCACTGCGGGCTTGTTCCACATAAACAAGTTTCATCTGAATAATAATAATAATAATAATAATAATAATAATAATAATAATAATAATAATAATAATCTGTTCTGAAATAAACAATGTCTTCGATCAACGGAAGTACAATAAATCTTTCCTTAGCAGAATTAAACAAAATTCACTTCTCAGTTCCATTTAAATTCAAAGCTTTATCGGCAATACGTAACAGACGGTATAAACTCACCAAAACTTTTCACATTCAAAGTGTTATTGGTAATGTGTAGTATTTTGTCTAAATTCACCAGAATTTCTCAAAACAAACAACATTCCCTTGTCATAAAAAGCCCCGTAAGTCTTTCAAACTAATTACGTTCTGTCCTAACACGAATTCCATTTCAATTTTCCCAGGCGAGGAGGAGATTGAATTTCACTCGTCACTGAAGTCAATGAACCGGAAGAGAACCTTCAAGGGAAAAATACGAGAGAGAGAGAGAGAGAGAGAGAGAGAGAGAGAGAGAGAGAGAGAGAGAGAGAATCTGGAAGTGTCAACCAAATATGTTGATTTTCCAGTTAGTGACTATCAAACTGTGTTAACTGAACTTGATTTTCCAGTTAATGACTATCATAAGAGAGAGAGAGAGAGAGAGAGAGAGAGAGAGAGAGAGAGAAAATTTGATTTTCCAGTTAAGACTATCATAAAATTAGAGAGAGAGAGAGAGAGAGAGAGAGAGAGAGAGAGAGAGAGAGAGAGAGAGAGAGAGAGAGAGAGAGATTCTGGAAGTGTCTGGTAAGAAGGTTAACCAAATATGTTGATTTTCCAGTTAGTGATGATCAGTCAAAAACTCTCACAGTTAATCTACCAGCTGGCTGACAATAACACTAATTCAAATTATCCAAATTCTGATAATTATATCCATTTTCCCATATATCATATAACGCACAAAAATGACTGTATAATTTCGACTTCATTTTACCACTGAATCGTCCTACCTGAACTCACATATCACATTATACCAAGTACCTGTACGCAGAACAACTAAAGCGATAACATCGTCTTATCATACGAGGCAGTTCACCAAACACCGACAGGTTCTCGAAAGCTTAAAGCATCGACTCGTTCTCTGTGGCGTCCCTAAGGGTCCTAACTGCAACCCTTTTCATTTCTTTTGCTGCGTCCCCTTTCATATTCTCTTTCTTCCATCTTACTTTCCACCCTCTGCAAATAATTGTTTCATAGCGCAACTGTCAAAGGTTTTTCCTCCTGTTACACTTTTCAGCCCTCTTTACTTGAAGTTTCCCTTTCAGCAATGAATGACCTCATCATCATAGGTCCCAGCGATTGGCCTTGAGCCTAAATTTTGTTCCACTCCAAACTTCTATTCCAAATCAAGTTAATACTACTTTCTTATTATTAGGATCGATAAATACATTATATGATAGTATTATATAACCGCACCAGAGTAAATCATCTGACCAAAACATAAAAAAAAAATTAGCATAAAGTACAACATAATAAAACACAGAATTTACGCCAAAGGCCAAGCGCTGGGACCTATGAGGTCATTCAACGCTGAAACGGAAACTGAAAATAAAAAGGTCTGAAAGGTGTAACAGGAAGAAAACCTTTCGGAGTTGCGCTGAAACCAACTGTTAGGAGAGAATTGAGGAAAGTAAGATGGAAGAAAGAGAATATGAACGGGGTTAGAGTAGAAGGAATAAAAGGGGTTGCAGCTAGGGACCGAGGGTGGGACGCTGCAAAAGACCCTCAAGTAATGCCTACAGTGCACCGCACGAAGAGCACTGAAGGCACTAACCCCTGCGGAGTAAACCGGACACCGAACGTGTAACCAAGGCGAATGTGCGAAAACCGCGTAGCGCGAAGGGCAACAGTGTTGCCAAAAATGCAGTCCCATGAAAGTTCCCTGACGTTACACAGCTACGTTGACAACAATGTCTTCGTTATGCTGCTGATGCAGATGGAGGAGGAGGAGGAGGAGGAGGAGCAGATGGAGGGAGGAGGAGGAGGAGGAGGAGGAGGAGGACAGAGTCATTCATGACATGCGTCATGAAGAATGCATGAGTTCTTGTGCCCGCCGCTAATTGGGAGGGGAAAAGCGGATTGGTGCTTGCTTGGAGAAAGCAGTTTGGATGTTTGTTCGCTCAGGGAAACGAGGGATAAATCATTTCCTAGCTTTTAATATGAAATTCTCGACAGACAGACGGACAGAGAATAATGGCAATGCAACACCGTGACAGTTAAAACTACTGCAACACTCCTGGGTTCGTGATTTATTAGATAATTCTTCATTTTCCAAAAGGGAGTTTCTTTTGCCTCACTACCATTTTCATGCAATTGTCTGTTAACAGATAAACTGCCACGGCCGTCTACAGATATGCAAGACCGGCGTCGCGGAACTTAGTGTATAGGAGAACTAGCGCATGCGCCCACTGCAGAATATATATATATATATATATATATATATATATATATATATATATATATATATATATATATATACATATGACATTCCATCAGTGGGGGTGCATAGCCTAAATATAGGGCCAAGATATTTTTGGCATTGCCAGTTAAACAAAACTAATGTGCCTAATCTGTAATTAGTAAAATATACTATTCTCGAATGTATTTATCTATGTGAAAGGAAAATTAGTATTAGTAAAACTCTATTTGAAATTATAGAGCTCAATTTTCAATCAATTTTCAACTCTTATTATAGGCAAATGTATCAAAACCTGTGAATGTTAAAGTTTAATACAAAGGAATTTCAACTGGGGGGCAGTGGGGACAAATCTTACTAGTATTAGTAATTAGTAAACATGTATTTGATATATATATATATATATCAATTTTATAACTCTTATTATATGCAAATATATATATAACTATAAGGGTTATAGTTTATATATATATAATTTCATATATCTATACATATATACAAACATGTATGTGTATGTATATGTATGTATATATATATATATATATGTGTGTGTGTGTGTGTGTGTGTGTTTATACACAGTATATAACTGTGAGTTAAAAATAACTATACCGGTACATCGCAACACGTCTAATTCAATATAGGTGTAATGAACAATGACGTGGCAACTATGACGAGACAAAACTCTCAAGATCTAAACACAGACAAACATATTATGAGAGAGAGAGAGAGAGAGAGAGAGAGAGAGAGAGAGAGAGAGAGAGAGAGAGATCAAGAGAATCAAACCACGTGATTTCGAATGACGAATGAGAAAAAAACGTAACTCATAAAAGGGAATCAAAATTCCCACTTCCGGCCAACTAAGTCATCAGGATTCCCAATTGGGAAGAAGGCACGAGGCCGGATCAAGTTTCTCGGAGAGAGAGAGAGAGAGAGAGAGAGAGAGAGAGAGAGAGAGAGAGAGAGAGAGAGAGAGAGAGTTTTCTAATTGCCATACCAGGGCCAAAGGGGTTTCCTCTTCCTTTGTAAATAAAGGAATATACCCTTTGATTCACTCATGCGTTTAATGTTACCCCTTAAAAACAAAAGAACTTGCACACCGCCCTCCCAAAAAAAGGATATGAAACTTTAAGGATAGTAAATATTTTAATCAATTTCACGTTGTAAAACATACTGAACGAAATTAGTCCCATAGCCTATTCTACAAAGGAATATTCACAGGATGATGGCTTCGTAAAAACAGTCTCTTCTAAATACTTCCAAAGCCAACAGTTACAAATGTATGTATATATATATATATATATATATATATATATATATATATATATATATATATATATATATATATAAGTAATCAACATACAATTATAGATATATATATACTATATATATATATATTTATATAAGTAATCAACATACAATTACGTGTTTCACAGATATCAATTTCTGACTACATCGGAATCGAACCACAGTCTTTCAATTGAGAGATAAGGGCTCTACCAACTACTGACCCACAAAAGTTATATACAAATATATGTGTATTTATATATATACTGTATATATATATTTACATTTATATACATACACATCTTAAGATCGACAGTATCAACACAGAATATACACCTACAACCGAACCGACATAAAACTCCAAAGCACTAACAGTAATCCCATAACGAAAGTCCCAACGAGGTTGATGCATCTTCGCGACAGATAAACACCTCGGTTCTTGACCCAAGCCATCTTCAAATACCAGGGCACCAGATCACCTGCAAATGTACTGACGATTCCATCAAACGACGTAAACAACAGCCTAGGAAGAGTCTTAGACGAAGAAGAAGACGAAGAAGAAAAGGAAGAGGAGGAGGAGGAGGAGGAGGAGGAGGGTGGGGAAAACTCCTCGGTGGTACCTCAGCTGTTCTTCAATAGAAATTTCAACAGACACAACATTGCAAGCAAAGAAAACAAAAATAACATTGAGCCGTTCTCGAGATGCATTAACACAAGCACTCTTGTTCCCAGAGAGAGAGAGAGAGAGAGAGAAACTGCAGCACCCAGGAGGCGGCGATTCCAGGAGAACATGCAAGCAGTCACTATACATTCATCTTAAACTTCACAACTGAAGGACGAGCTTCCCAGATATACCGGCGCATAATAAACCTTTTCCACAAGGTTAAGGTTTCGCAAGAAATAACCCCCACCCCCCCACCCGTCCACACACACACTCCCGGTGCCACGACCTTGAAAGCGTTCCAGAGGTAAACATCAGCTGCGGCAAAGAAGTGTAGACACACACACACAGACACAGTAATAAGAGTCGCAATTACCACAGACCTTGTCTTTCGCGAAAAGGAATAACGACGACAGAAACAAGGTCAAAAAAACGGGGCTGACTCACGTCACTCGACAGCCCCTCCGAGAAGAAGAAGAAGAAGAAGAAGAGACGGTAACAAGCAGCGGAGGAGCCGTAGACAGGCGCCTAACACCGTTGCCCGAACACGAAGAATGGGCGTTGTTCCCTCCGCGTCATCCTCGAGTCGTCGATAATTCCGCTCACGTCTATCTTTATAGTCTCATTTTCATCTGTTTGTCCCGCTAACGATATCGACCGCAAACAAACCACTTCGCCTACGCCACCAAATCAATCCTAAAAATCTACGAATTACCCACAAACCTCACAAATTCCCACGAACACAAAAACACCGCTTGTTTATTCCTAAAAACCTATTTCTAACTGCATCGAGTAGAATTCCCCTTGCGTGTCGTAAGAGCATCATCTCTGGATTGATGGAATTCCTCAGTGAAATCCATTTGGCCTCGAATTCCGAAAGGCAATTCATATATAATTCACTCTCACTTTCTGATACGTAACTAACCTGGTGTCAAATACAGACTGCACTCCAGTTCAATAACCAATCTGTTATTTACGCTCACGTACAGTATGACAAAAGATAAGCAAAGACGACGCCAGCATGACTGATGGCAATAACTAGTCCTATGGTGAATCTATGCATTTCATTCAACTGTTTCATTGCGTATGCTGAGCGGTAATACACTGTATCTTCCTTGTTGCATGCACCGAAAAGACAAATATAAGAACGTCATTCTTCTTATATGGAAGCTGACAATGCTGAAGTAAATGGAATGATAGCATCACATATTACTAAAGAATAATTCGTGATAAACGGGAGCAATTAGCAGGCCAGTTACACAAACTGTTACACAACACAACAGGCCCTGAATAAAAATAATCACGGGCATACAAAGAATTAAACCATATAGCACTGAGAATGTAAGATGTCATGACCAAAGCCTTCCAGGTATTCTAAATGTGTATCAAGCCAAACAAATGTTAACAATGGATTAGACTAAATGGAATATAAATAAAATTTAGGCCAAAGACCAAAAACTGGGACTATGAGGTCATTCACTGCTGAAAGAGAAATTGAGAGTAAAATGTTTCAAAGTGTAACAGGAGGAAAACCTTCCAGTTGCACTTTGAAATAATTGTTGGGAGAGGGTGGAAAGATGAAAGAGAGAGAATATGAATGGAGGTAGAGTAAAAGGAATGAAAGGACTTGTAATTAAGGGCCAAAGGGACGCAGCAAAGAACCTTAAGTAATGTCTACAGTGCACTGCATGAGGTGGCCCCCCCCAACATGGGATTATGGTAAATGATGCATGAAAGCTTTCTTTCATCTTCAATATCTCAGCAAGTTACTTAATTTGATTTCTCCTAATTTTCAGTTTTAGCATCTTAAAACATTTTTGGACTTGCAGAGAATTGCAAATACTAAATGCTTTTACCTACTGTCGTAAGTCCCTGCTATTAATATTTTAAAACTGTACTTAAGGCACAAAAATTATATGATTTACCATTCTCTCATTGTATCAAATTTTCTTCAACGACTCAAAAGCATAAAAACTACAACAGATGCCATTGTTACTGTACAGTTATTTCTAAACTCACGCTCCACGATATATTAAAAGCAACTGGTGAAAGTCACAAATATCACATTTCATACCAGGGTGTCTTGACTAATGTACACCGGTAATTTTTAAAAAGAACTAGGCCAGGTGTTTTAAGGTTTTAAATATCGCAAACTTATCGTTAAAAGAGAATTTATTTATGTCAGTACATTTACAGCTTATGCTCACCAGGTAAATATAAACTGAATGCACTAAATTGGTTTCATGTTAATAACTTCTCAAGAATATTTTCATAACATGAAAATGTGCAATGAGAGCACTGCAGCCACCTGAACTTACCAAACACAAAAATCTCAATTAAGATTCTTTTCAAGATGCCACTGAATACTAAACACAGTACACAGTACTGGCTTTTATAAGTTACATTAAAAAATGCATCCTTTAAAAACATCTCTTGAGTTCTCTACACTGTCAACGGGGAATAATGATGAATGATCAACTGTAGCATTATATAAAAATGAAAAGCCTCAATCGGTAGGCCTAGGTAGCATTCTCTTAGAACAATTTAACTGTTGCTCACTTGGAAACAATATCGAACACCTCAGCAGTCTTGATAACGACCACATACACTCTCATTTCCTTTAAGAAAAAGGACCAAGAATATTGGTACATTTGTTTGCATTTACTGATAGCAGATACAGTACCATCAAACTTTGCTCATCCATGATAAGAGATAAGAATTCCATGTACTTTAAGAATGGACAAAGGCAAAATACAGGATGTGTGACTAACTGACAGTTACAAAAAACCAGAGGTTGACATAAATCTGCAGATTTTGAGAACTTGCTCACACCCAGTACCACAAAAAATTTATAAGAACTACTGTAATGCTATAGTTCAATCTATCAAAATGCTTTATTCTGCTAGAATCTTGTTTGGAAGACTGGAACACCTGCTTTTTAATATCAAAACAGGTATAAGTTTCTCATTCGTGGAATACAATCATCCATATAGTCATCATTACGTGCATTCCAGGCACAACAGTTTATGGAAGCAAACCAAGTGCTGTTCTAGCTACTGAAATTCTCCACAAATTTTGTGTTAGTAATATTCATTACCTTTTCTTTTAACGTTCACAATTTGTCACAAAATGTTGGGTTGAAGACTAAGGTGTCGCTGCACCAAAATGGTTATGTCTCCATTGCAAACAAGGATACTATATGTCAATATTAATAATATTTAAAATCATCACTAAGCTCCTCATATTATTTTTGATCAGCAAGTAAATTGGCAAAGATTGACTGTGTTCATACATGCTGACAAGAAGATCAGACCATCAGAAATTTGTATATTTTCCAAACAACCAAAGCAATACTGCTCTTTCCAACAGTCTACTTGCAAAACTGAGAGAGATACTATAAACTTCCCAGCATCTTATGGGTGACTTCTAGATGATCAGTAAGTCTGTGTATAAGTATGTGTATCTGCCTAAACAGTGCAATGTTCCCTGCCACATCCTCATTGTCTGGCCAGCTTCTACCAAAGTTAGTCCATACCCCAAAAATGCAAAGTTGTAATTCCATACTACTGAAGGAAATAAATCTCAACTTCAGCTGCAACTGCTTCAGGGGAGATATGTTTCAACAAGTAAAGTGGTACGAGACTACAACTCCCCAGCCCCTGATATTAAAGCGGATGATAATTAACCTGTACCCGACATCAGTCGAAACTGGAATGAAAATCAAAAGAATAAGACACTACATCATCCAAAACAGGCCTCATACCACTCGATTTCACCTTCCAAGACCAGGAACATGGTAGAGAAATCAAAACAATGAAAAATAAAATACAGTATAGCAAAAACAGATACAGCAAGGGTTCACATATCTGACATGGTTTTTAAATAATACTGTAAAGTAAAGTATAATGTACGCAGAATGTACTCCACTACATACAGGCATTACAGAAATTGAATAGTTCCCAACTTCCATTCATTTTAACACAATGTAAAAGTAATGGCCAAGAACCTATTTCTTTTAATACAAAACTTTACCTAATTTTCAATACAGTATACAGTACCAACCAAAGCTTTGCGTCGAATTTTACTTTCCATCAGAAAGATGAATAAACAATCCAACCTGAAGTAACTGTCAAATGGAAATCACTACCAAAACTAACTTTAAGCAGCTTCCCCATACACACGACTCATCAACATATGGTTCTGAAACAGGAACTATGACAAAATCAATGCAACAGTACACCCAGACAAAAAACAGTAATGCCTTAAATCTCTGCATGATTATGGGATTATCTACCAACACAAAAATGTAAGGCTTTGGATACACCATTGGAAGCTCAAATGTTGTTACTCCTTGGACAAGAAAACAACTATCACCCAGATCAAATATTGCTGGCTCTTCAAGGACTGCCCCTTAGGGAAAAAGAATGTAGGTAATATTGAAGAACATTACAATTATGCAATCACTCAACAGTGGTTCACATGGCAGCCATACTGTATGGAAGTTATTAAAAAAATGACAGTAAATAAAAGTGCTACTTTAAACTAACAGGAGAGATAGCAAGTCAGACAGTGGTACACTTAACGAACGATAATATATGACAAAACATTCTAAATACAGTACTCTATATTTACAAATTCAGCCGCCCAAGCCTAGACGAACCTTGTGATAAAAATGGACCCATCAGTGGTTCACAGAGAAAGCGTAGGGCAAAAACTTCACAACCTCTGGAATGCCATACAGTAACTCTTAAAAAATAACTCCCAGAACAAATGAGGGAGGGTTACCAACTTTGGATACTATCTGTTTACAGATCAGTCAACTGTGAAATTTCACACCTTTACACATTTTGTGTTGGAGTAGTACGCTAAAATAACCAAAGTCCCCACATACGAATTGTTCACATCGACAAAATTTTCCAGTTCCAAGACTTCTGCTTAGTTGTCCTTCGATGAATACAATAATCAAGAGACCAACATCTGGTAAAGTTACGTACTGCAAGATAGACAAGGCCACTTATCATCTCCATATAATGAAATGTTTTATCAGCAACTCATTTACATCAATAACACCAATTTTATCAGCAGCTCATTATCATTAATAACACCAATCATGTGCAACAGATGGTTAACATCTAATTTGGAAGTCATCACTTGCTAGCACTGGCCTTATTATCATGCATAGAATCCAGATGTCAAGCTACAGTTATCCAGTTATAATTATACAGTCATCTTATGCTTATGTATGCCGCTGGGAAGAAAAAATAAATCTTATCTTAAGAACCTGAATCCAACTTGTCAAGGTATTCCACCAGAAGGGACATTACTTTTCAATCCAACTTCTCTCAAATGACTGCCATAATTATGTCCCCCAAGATTACCACTGCAAGCGGCCCAAAAACCACCTTCCGTTAAAAACAACACTCCAACCTCGTCACTGATGACATTTCTCCAAAACAAAAGCAATGAAGAAATGGCAAAACACTGAAACATGCACTTCATGAAAATTAAGATGCTTTTCCTAAAATCAATAATGTAGTATACATCAATCTAAGCATTAATGCTAACTTCAGAGATGGTTAATATAGTATACATCAATCTAAGCGTTATTGCTAACTTCAGAGATGGTAAGTCTTATCATTCTTTAGTCAATGGCATCAACTGCAACTCACCTGATGTCTGTAAAAATACATCTCATTTTAAAATGACCTAAGCCTTATGCTAGCAGAATATATTTATTCTTCTTCCAGATCTTCTCGCATCTCACAAAGACTCTCTCAGTAGGAAATTATTCTAGAACATATGTAAACATATTTGCCAAAACTGTTAGAAGGCATGAACTTCCTGCATCCCAAGGTAAAGATCTATCCCATCCACTTCACAAAAACATCCTTTTCACATTGGTTAAACTTAGACGTCGGTCATGACATTCATTTTCGTGACGTCTCAGTGCTAATGGCATGGGTTATTTCATTGTGATTCGACCCTTTTGGCACTCTGCATATGCATCATCTGCTGATGCTAAGCCTCTCAAGGATTAGGGTGGAGTGTCCAATAAACTAGCCTTTGTTTAGGCACAATTAAATTCATAACTGGCATTCTCTTCTTCTTGTCATCTGGTGGCTCAGATGATTTTACTTGTTGCAATCTTCTCCACCAGAGCACTATATTTTAGATACCATTAATTTCAGGTAAAAAAAATATAAATAAGAACAAGGAAAATTAAATAGCATTAGCAATAATCCTTCCGACTGCATCTGGGCAAAGAGTAATGCATAAATGTTTACAGTATAGTCATTTAGCACCAATATCTAATATTGTACCAGACGATCTTATAACAAATGGGAAAGGCAGTCTTTTTTTGGAAACTGCTTATGCCAAACATCACTGAGATGTCGATGCCCCTTTGTTTTGCTAAATTCAGTTCAGTTCAACCACACTGATAATGATATGACTCAATGATACTTTCGTAGCCACCGCAGGCGCATGAACTGTTCTCTTATCTCAGGAATAAAAAATCTGCTATTATCTTATCTTTTGGATTAAAAAATTCTAAGAGAGGTTGAATTTCCCAACATTTACAAAAAAAACAATGGCAGTTAATCTACCACAGATTATGAAGATAAGCTATAAACAGTGAATAAATCAAACCACTCAGTTCAATTAAGCCACATTACTAAGGATGCTGGTCTCAAGAATTTACTGATTACTATAGGTAATACTGTAAAATAAAGTGAAGTCTCACTACATGGTGATTTCACAATATATATAGAGAATCATCTATCAGACATCCTATGAACGGTAAAATATCCCGTACATGTTCCACACCCGACCTGGATGGGTCAGTTACAAACAGGTAATATTCAACAATGCAAGCTGAAATTAAATCCCTCTCAGCAGCATACAAGTGAGAGCGATAAAAGGGTCAACGCAGTGATGCACCTTTCCCTTATAAACTTTTCAGGACAAACTTCTCTTCCACAAATGTAAATACACATACTTTGCGATCACTGTAATGTGCATTTGTTGTGATTGTTACTGTGATCATCAGACTATGTCTATTTTCTGTACATCTGTATATTACGGAATAGCTTTAACCCTCACACATCTTGAGAATGCGAGGTAGAGTCTTACTTAGGCTACGCCTACAACCATTTAATGTTTAACATATACAGTAAAGTAATTTTCATGAATAAGCAGCCATAACACCCATGGTTCTCTTTTAGAAAGATTTTATTCACTGAACTGCCACTCCTATTCTTATTTATAGCGAACGCAGAATACGTAGGCTATGCAACTATATAAAAAGACAAGGTACAATGCCAAATTTCCTACTGCCCAAGGATTTTGGTGCCAAATTACAGCAAGGTCATTTTAGCTTTGTCATGAAATACTACTGTAGTTGGATGTGCATCGATAGTCAGCTGTTAAAGAATGATCTAATGTTAAGATGACAAAATAGAGCTCTTACATTAGGCTACTTGCTTTATCATCTTCTAGTCACGCCCTTTTTTCCTAGTTTTTCATTGTGGCATTCAAATTATGACATATGAAGTGAAGAGACTGGTCTTAAAATTATCATATTCATATTTTCTTTCACTTTCTATTTTATTCTATTAGAATTTTTCAGACCATGACCACTGGAGAAGTCTGAAATTAATCTAACCATTCCTGGCATTACATTAAGGATTAAATTACTCTGGTATGGAAGGTACAATTGTGAACTCAATTGTGCTATACCAAAATACACATAAAAACTTCAATGCTGCACGACTGGTTTTGCCCCACCCTAAAAAATGTATATAGGGAGCTACAGAACAGGGGGGGGAAGGAATCACAAAAAAGGAGTGCCTCATACCCACAATAACGGTCAGGAATGCATAAAACATGAGATACGCTACGCGGTAACAAAAATAAATGGTTCAAGAACCTGGCGATAAATTATAGCGCCTCACCATTATATTATATTTGGCAAAATTTTACTTTAACCCACTACAGCATTTTGGCCTTGAAAATATAATTTTCCTAAGTTTAACGTGCGCTTTGAACGTTTCTGACATTCACTTCATTAGCAAATGACATACCACCCATAACCTAACCCTGGAGTACCAGCTTATAATAGCCTAGCTTATAATAGCCTAACAGCTTGAAAACATTCCATAAGTTTATCTTAATCTCAATGAGAACTATCACTAGGGTTGAAGTCCTTATGCTGCACTCATTTTGCGTTTCTCCCCACCCAGAAATCCCACTTTCCCACTGTATGACTATACAGTGGGAATTGTATGATTTATATCATACAATTCGGGGGACTATGGATGACAAGATCTCCAGAACTGTACGATATAAGCCTAAGAATGAGATTAAATATCCTCAAAAATACTCATCTGCTAATGACACAAATAGCAGAAATGCTCAAGACAAGCAAGCATTAAAACATAGACAAATGATATTTTCAAGTCCAAAATGCAATAACAGCTTACAGTAAAATAATATATTACATTTTTATTTTCTTGTGATATTTTATTTCTTATCCAATTTACTCGAGAAAATTCAAGGGTAAAACTAAAGACTACCACTGCAGCCTGGTACCCATCAGGCTGCCAATCTGCATATTTACCACGTTTAGTTAGTGCTTTTGTTTGTTTATGATATTTACCACCATTTCTTTATATTTTCACATTCATTTCCCAGGAGCTGGTATTAAACACGGTGTCCATTTTGAGCGTAAACTGGTATTTACCTAACAAGAGGAGAGCAGTAGTAATCTTCAGTCTTACCAATGCCCTTTCCATCAAGCCCATTCACTTGTTGGGTGAAAAGCCTGGTAAAACTGAAAAGTACTACCACAACCTGGTTCTTGCCAGTCACCAACCGAACATGTAATGTCTTCTGTTCATGTTTTATGCTCATTCCCAAGGGGATGGTATATACTAAACATGGCGCCTACTTTGCACATAAACTGGTAGTTACTGAACCAGTGGGGAGCAGTAGTAGTCTTCAATTTCACTTAGTCTTTATTTCAAAACCACTTTTTTTAACACAAATTATTACCAAGCTTTCACATATCATAACAATCAGAGACACTAATTTTGGTTATTTTTCGGAAGACTACAGCCACCTTCCATATTATAACTCATATTTTTCCTGAGTAAAACACATCAAAACAAAAAATTTCTTCTAGATACATAACCTTCGCAGATGGTTAATACCAGAGAAAAATAATTAATCAAATTACGACTTACAAGGCAAGACAATACCGGCGCCCCTACCCCCACCATAGCTAATATGGAAAAATTGTAACCAGTAAACACCCCTGGGTTATGTTAGGTAGGTATTTTTAGGTTCTTTTTGGTGCCCTATCATTTCCTGGCCATTTTTGCATGAAAAAACTAAAATGGTTTCTCATGCAAAAAATGGCTGGCTGTAATCTTCCAAAAATTACCCTAATTTTATATAGAAAGCCTCTATTGGCAGAAAGTAAAAATTTTCCATGAAAAGCTAAGCCTAGTACAGGTAGCCTATATATGCAGACAACAGAATAGGTCTGTCCATGTTCAACAACAGATTCAAAGCACAGAGAAAACTAATAATAGCCTACATTTAGCCAGCATAAAACTTATTTGACTGGATAAAATTAATTAGGCCCAAAACTCCATCAAGGCAATTAGAGCAAAAGTCTAACTTCACAAGGACTGAGCTAAACGTGGATATAGGCTAGGCGAACTAGCTACATATGGCTAACTTCCGCATATGAACTGTTCGACTTAACAGGCCTAGGCCTAGACGTAATGGCTAAATGGCTACCCTCCTGGTTAATTAAGGAAACATTGTTCATCTTCATAGACATAATGGCTACCTTCCCATTACTGAAAAATGGCTGTTCACCTTAATACACCTAGACATAATGGCTACCTTCCCATTACTAAAAAAAAAAAAAAAAAAAAAAAAAAAGCAATTCACTTTAATATACCCAGACATAATGGCTACCTTCTAATTATTAAACAACAGCTGTTAACTTTAATACACCTAGACATAATGGCTACCTTCTCATTATTAAAAAATGGCTGTTGACGTTAATACACCTAGACATAATGGCTACCTTCTCGTTATTAAAAATGGCTGTTAACTTTAACACACCTAGACATAATGGCTACTGTCTAAAGGCTGTTAACTTTAACAAACCTAGACATAATGGCTACCTTCTCATTATTAAAAATGGCTGTTAACTTTAACACACCTAGACGTAATGGCTACCTTCCCGTTACCAAAAACTGGCTGTTAAAGCTTCACTTTAACACACCCAGACATAATGGCTACCTTCCCATTACTGAAAAAAATGGCTGTTCACCTTAATACACCCAGACACAATGGCTACCTTCCCATTACAAAAAAAAAAATTGTTCACCTTCATAAGCCAAGACGTAATGGCTACCCTCCTCATGTCTTAAACAGGCCTAGACGTAATGTCTACCCTCGTCATATAATAAAGAAAAAATTTTCGCCTCCATAGGCCCAATTATTTATTAGAAAGGCCCTGCCGCTTCACGCTGTGCTGCATTTACGCAACACTGGTTAGGCTACGCTAGGCTACGAGCCTAACGTAGGTTACGCTACCCTACTTTGACGTTTATGCGTCGAAGTTAAGAATTTGGACAAAATGACCTCATTTACATAACAAAATGCCCACAAATTTTACGTTAGTTTTTTTTACATGTAATAAAAAATCTTTCATAATCGACCTATGATTAAAATGCCCTATTTTTTCATTTTATAAAAAAAATTAATATAGTTTTTCTATTAACTGACCTACGACTTTTCGCATTTAAAAAAATAAAATCTATATAATTAACTGACCTGTTATGACATCTCGATTACTCGCAAATAAAAACATGAAGAGGAAAAATTATAGATTTTTTATCGTTAATTGACCTATTATATTTTTACCCTTTTTATAAAATTATATTTTTACCCTTAATTAAAAAAATAGGAAAAAATCTATATATAATTAACTGACCTATGACATCGCCCTTGGCGTGCTTGACCACGAAGTAGGCGTCGTCGCCGAACTTGCCAGGCTTGACCTTCTCTAGGGTCCTGTTCTTCGGGAAGCCGCTGACGGCCGTCAGGAACCTTAATTTCTTCCTATTGGTCGTCGTCGTAGGCCTACTGCTCGATACGACAAAGGAGGAGGAGGAAGAAGAGGAGGAGGAAGAGGAAGAAGAAGCGGCCTCAGAGGAAGAAGAAGAAGAAGAAGAGGGGGGCGAAGACGACGACGATGACGAAGTAGTAGTTGCTGCTGCTGCTGTCGTCGAAGAAGAAGATGGAGACGTCTGCTGTCCACCTCCTCCTCCACCGGTGCTGACTGTGTAAATGCCGTTGGCTACGGCTCGCGAAAATATACGTCCATAAGCAAACACACTCTGCATGATTCGATTCCTTAAATTTTAATCTCTCTCTTTTTTTTCCAATTGCGATTCTCACATGATGGCGCCCTCCCGCGATAGACGTTCACCTGACACCAGCTCACCCTACACTGAGTGAGTGAGCCACTGACGAAATCTCTTGCTCTCTCCCTCTCTCCTCTCTCCCTCCCCCAACACCCTACCCCGTCCCCCAACAAAAACATCGCTGCTGCTGTTCCTCCGTCGTCTGCTAAGTTACTACGCCGCCGCCATTATTAAAAGAGGCTTTGTCCCCATTTCCCATTTCATTTCATTGCTTTCCTGCTCCAAAAGATGGATTCAGAATCTCTCTCCCTCATTCTCCCTCTTTCTTCCCCAACACTCAATCCCCAACCAGTCCGTCCCACAACAAAAACATCGTTATGCTATTCCGTCGTCTGCTAAGCGACTACGACGCCGCCATTTTTAAAAGGGGCTCTTTATTTCCCTTCCCACTTCATTCACATCCGTTGCCTTCCGGCTCTAAAAGATGGATTTAGAAATAGATTACTTTTGTAGGAATATGTATGTTGTCATACAAGTATTGTAAAGTTTATAATCTAAGTATTGTAAGTTACGTAAGAGTTCTAGGGTTTTTAAAATTCTTTTTGTAATCATCCTTCTTCGAATGTTGGTTGAACGAAACTCTTTAACAATGTTAACTATATCGAATATCACTATAATCCAACAGTGTAATACGGAGATCAATATGCCCATAAAAACATTATTCACACGTTTAAACCGTATATTTCGTGTACCAAAACTTCTGTATCCCTGACCACAGGGATACAGAAGTTTTGTTAACCGAAATATATGGTTTCAACGTGTCAATAATGTTTTCATTGGCCTTTTTTTATCGTCATTAGTGCAAATGTTTTACTTCTTCCGCGACTATCTTTTTTTAAGTTTTCCCACCCTCGTTGCTTGATTCATTAGAAGATGAAGCTTTTGTTTTTAAGATCAAGGAGGGAATGGAAGAAATAACCATTTAGAACAAAACAAAGATTGATATCAAAAGTCCAAGAAGATGAAGCAATGTATTAGGTTGCATCACAAACAGGTAGAATAGAAGTTAATGATTTATTGGCAGTCATAGCCAGAGCTTCGTACGATAATCCCGTTTAGGCTTAAGATTCGTTCTCACCTTACGATCTTTGACTTTTTTTTTAACCTGTTTGTGATTAAAAGATAAGTAGACGTCTTGTTTTTATATAACGTTTTGCTGTAGTGTGGACTCACCTTTAGAAGATTTGAAAGACGAATGAACATATCACTAAAGGATCTATTAAAAGCTAAGAATTACTTCAAAAGGGTTCCTACAACGAAATTTAAAACCGAAATTATGAAAGCTATTATATAATGCGCAATGTCTGTGATAATGCTACCATGTAATACAATGCTTCAAGTGCTAGAAATTTAAATATAAATTAGGACATAAATAATACCCGTTTTTCTTGTCCTTGCATCGTGTGTGTGTGTGTGTGTATGAGTGTGTAAATAGATATATAAATACACACGTGTATTCCTAAACGTACATGACATTTGTGTGCTTGTTATAGAGTATACGATACATACATGCGTGTATGCATACGTTCATATCAGCACTTTCCATCACTTAATATATATATACTGTATATATGTATATATATATATATATATATATATATATATATATATATATATATATATATATATATATATATATATATATATCGATTTGTTTTGATTATTTAAATATACTTCTATAGTAGTTTCTCTCTACTATCTAAGGTTATCTTTTACTATAACCTAACAACTTGATTTCCTTTCTCGAACAGAAATACGAGAGTAGCATTTTGTTCAAGGCAAAATTGTATCAGGTTACAATGAAAATGTATTTCACGTGTCAGGCAAGATGAATTACTGTATATTCATCTTCCAAATAGATGTTTATGTCATTCAGATGTCGTTCACATTGCCTTATCTTTGGCCGTAATCTCCGATAACCATAACATATTGCGAGATTATTAAGAGTAACAGAAGTAATCATATAAACGAGAATTTTTACCTCTTAGGTTTCTGAAAAGAAAACTATTTTGCCGGCTTTGTCTGTCCGTCCACACTTTTTTCTGTCCGCCCCCAGATCTTAAACACTACTGAGGCTAGAGGGCTGCAAATTTGTAAGTTGATCATCCACCCCCCAATCATCAACCATACTGAATTGCAGCCCTCTAGCCTCAGTAGTTTTTATTTTAATTAAGGTTAAAGTTAGCCATAATCATGCTTCTGGCAACGATATAGGTTAGGCCACCACCTGGCCGTAGGCAGATAGATTTATTTTTCGGTGGCCTTGATTATACAATGTACAGAAAACTATATTGCGCCGAAGAAACTTCGGCGCATTTTTTACTTGTCTTCATATACTGAAACAATGGATATCGTAAATAATACATAACATATATGATAAATTCTACAGAATTTCCTTCATGGTCTTAATTTGAGTAGGGAGAGACACCTCATCTATTAATGTTAGAATAAATAAGACGTCTTATGAGATATTCTTCGACAGTAACAATTTATCTGTTCTCAAGAACACCCGCATGAAGCGTAAAAATATGGTGATGAAGATAATGGTTTATATTTCAAGAGAGATATATATATATATCTATATATATATATACTCACTTCATCTGAAATATATATATATATATATATATATATATATATATATATATATATATATATACATATATAAGCGAATCCCACAGGAAAATGACAGGCAAAAGTTCTGTACTGAACTTCTGCCTGTCATTTCTTGTGTATTCTGCTTATATACTGAAATCACGTGCATCTACTGTGATTTTTTAAGCATATATATATATATATATATATATATATATATATATATATATATATATATATATATATATATATATATATATATATGTGTCCCATATATAAATATATGTATATATATACATATATATATATATATATGTATATATATATTATCTACCAGGAGGAAAAAATGAAACAACTTAAATCCATGACCCCTTCGTCTAATTCTTATTATACTTTCATAAAGCTAAACTCTTTTATATAATTGTCACCATGCTGAAGTAAACCAGCCATTTAACACTTGTCCAGTCTGACCAATATAAAGAACTATGCTCTTTACTTAGCGGTATTTACTCATAAATGCCGATTATAAAGTTTTCAAGCAAATGTGGAATATTTTTTATTTATTGCTACGTGGTGGTACTACAAGCAGGGTTTCTTTTTATTATGTTTCTCTGTTGTCATTTTCAGAAAAGGGATATTACTATTTTATGTCTGCATTCCTAATTATACCTATTTCACCATCAATATTTTCAGGGTTACATAGGTGTATGCCTGATTTGAAAACTAATTTCTTCACTTTATTGCTGTTCCCACAGTAGAAATATACAGAGAGGAAAATTAGTATTTTATCTGTTTAAACCTCTGTGCATTCGACAATCGAAAAAAGGTGGATTGGAATAGTTTTTCATTTCCATAGTAGTTTATATCGATGGCACCAATTCATTTAGTCTACCAAAGAAAGCGTTTACATTTTCTTTAGTGGGCCAAGTACTTGTTATGTTGCTGACATACCTAAACTATTTTACATCGCGTGGGATTATTTTCCTTAAAATGTTCTGTTTCATAAAAATTCCATGTACGGAGTGCCTGAGACGGGAAGTGAGGATTTCCCAGAGAATCTTAAAAGAATGGTATGACCAGCTGGTGGCTGTCCAAGGTATTAGCTAAAATTCTAGCAGATCATCAATAATTTCTTTGGAGAATATTACTGTAAAAATTAGAAACATGGAATTACTATGCATCGGTATGTTATTTAATTTACGTGTTGGGTCTGTTGCAAAACTTTCAGCTAGGCGTTAGGGCTATTTCAAGAAATGTGAACAGCTTAGTGTAGACAGTCTGCAGTTTGCTTTCAACCATGATGACTTGGGAGTTTCTGGTGAGTTGTGGTGAAAACTAGTTCGCACACCAAGCCCATGAATTTGAAGTCCCAGGTATCTGAAGGAGTCACTAAACAAGCCAGTGTAATCACGTCTTCCTACCCTTTACATGTCCTAAAATCTCTTCAGATCCCCAGCAGGAATATTATATCCACGTCAGCAACGTACTTCAGTAATTTTGCCTTTTCTCTGGTACCTCAATTGTTTGTCAGTAGTAAAGTATGCTTATTACTGATAGGTGTGGATTAATTTCAAGGAAGATCTCCAGTCCCATGGAAAAGTCAACTAAAAGGGTCTTAGGTAAACTCTTATTAGTATCTGACATCTAACTATTACGGTAAATCACATAGTCTAAGTTATGTTCCTAATTTCTGGCTATAAGAGACATTAATTAAACTTGGAAATATGCATTAACAAGGCTTAGTTAAAACTAAGAATTTCAGCCAAATCTTTGCCTGTCATTTAATGTTTTGTTAGCCCTTGAGTATGATATATTGATTTCGTTATTTTATAAATTCGTTTCTCTGATGTATGTTAGTAAGCGTCATCATACTAAACTTTGGTTTTTAGTTTAACGAAAAGTTACGTTATATTGAATTTAGAGGTTATTTATTCATTTGGTTAGCAAAGCGCTGCATCCAAGAATCTCTTTTATAAATCTATTTGGTTCACTCGCAAAAATCTCATTCAGCATCTTTCTTTCGCTTTTACTTTGGGCTAAAAGTTGGGTTCGTTTTTATTTGTGTTCAAACGTCTTTTTTCCAACTCTGTACCCTTACTGGGTCTTAACTCCATCAATAAATACTCGTCTATACTGAGAAGAGTTGTTGCATTTTAAAACGGGATGTTGTGAAGGTCTGTCACATAAAAACATTTTAACGTCAGCAAATCGTTTACGATACACCAAGATACACATAATCTGGAATTATTTTTCTCGTGCAGTTCGACACGGATCTGATCACGGTCATATTTATTTTCAGAAACGTTCAGATGATAATATGTCTGATAACTGAATGAAATGCGAATATGGATAAATAAAAATGAGACAAGTCAAGATTAATCACAGATCTGGACCAGGTCACTTCAAAACAAAGATGATTTAAGAGCAGATATCTGAAGCGTACCCCAGATGACTTTTCTTGGGGTCCAAACTCTGATGCTGTTTTCAGAAACATTCAAATGATAATATTACTGATCATCGAATGAAATTTCAGCATGGATAAATAAAAATGAGATAAGAGTTAATCTCAGAGTTTTGATCGGGTCATATCAAAACAAAGATGATTTTAGGACTTATTCTGAACCGTAGCCAAGGTAACCTTTCTTGGGGTCCAAACCCTGATGCTATTTTCAGAAACATGCAAATGATAATATTTCTGATTATCAAATGAAATGTGAGTAGGTATAAATAAAAATGAGACAAATAACAGTTACTCTCAGAGCTTTGACCAGGTCATATTAAAACAAAGATGATTTTAGGCCTTATATCTGAACCGTAGCCAAGGTAACTTTTCCTGGGGTCCAACCTTCGATGCTATTTTCAGAAACGTCCATATGATAATATTTGAGATAATCGAATGAAATACGAATATGGACAAATAAAAATTACCCAAATAAAGATTAATCACGGATTTTTTACAGGGTCTCATCAAAATAAAGATGAATTTAGAGCAGATATCTGAACTGTACCCAAGGTAACTTTTCCTCAGACTCTGGTCTGTCTGTCGAACCTTTGTTTACGTTAGTGAGGCGAAACCTGCAAGCGGAGACTGGCCGATCCTAAGTATTTTCTTGACTTGTCTACGTTCTACAGGTAATTTTGAATTCTCTCTGCAAATTTCCATTTTATTGCCGTTTGAATTCCCTTGATCTCAGAGTTTGTTTCGTTTAAATACATAGGGAACCTTGGAATAACCCAAGATAAGTTAATTTTGGCCTTGCCAAGAATAGGATACTGCAGTGGAGTGTGGATTACGTTTATTTAAATGGAGACTAGGACTTTTAAATTGGTCTTTCTAAGCCGCTTTGACCTTGTCCTGGCCAGCTGCTTATGCTTCACGCCAGTACACTTCTAGAAAAGTCAAGCCATGTTCAAACCTAGTAGGCAAGCCAATAGGGTACTATCGTAGGCATACCCTATTAGGCCATACCGCAATTTCTCATCAGATAAGTGAAACATTTTCCCAACTGCCAACCTCGTGTATTTTTGTATTTTGACCATTATTGTTGGCCAGACCACTCGTTTTTGCGTGTATGAGTCCCAGAAAAGGGGGTTAGTGCAGTCAGTGCAATATTTTACTGACTAGGGTAAACGGTCGGAGCGTGAGACACTGCGACATTCATCCGCTGTTTGGACACTTCCAGAAAATGCATTTGAACGCGTCCCCATCAGCATCAGTGAGACTTGTTCCCCCCCCTACACAACACGCCAAGACCTCTATGTTCCTATCAAAGTAACAGTTGTCTCCTAAATTGCAAAATAATGGCATATTTCCGATTAAACAGAGGTTCATTAAGATTTAGCTGTGCGTGGTGCTAATTTACTGGCCATGTCGCTCTTGAAACTTTTACTTAAAACACTAGGTAATTCTATATATTAGCTCTGCACCTGTTTTTACCTTTTCAACTGGTTTTTTCTACACTTTTACGGGTTCTGATATTGGTGGTGCATCTGTTTGTTGTCGGCCAAATGGAATGTCCCTTCACCGTGTTTAGTACTGGCCCGGGGTGGTTGGGTACCCATACGTTAACAAGTTATTGCACTTGCCAGACAGGATATGAACCGTTTGAAACAGACGTACCCGTGCTCTGTCTTGTGAAGATCGCGTATGGAAACCCCTTGTTGGATGGACTTCGGGCGGTTAATTACAGGTTAATTAGACTCGAGCGCCAAAAGTGAAAGGTAAATTTATAATTAGAAACCAAAAAACTGTAGAAAAAGTCAAGTTATAGTGCCGTCGGCGACGCGGAGCTACATTATAGTTCTACCAAACACTTTAAAAGTGGACGAGTGGCGCCTTCTCGATATTTGCCGAGTCAGTTGTGTAAACAAACTGCCCATTTCTTGTGTTAAATTTGCAAAATGTATGTACCCATAGATGCTGACACTGTTTCCTTGACATCAGTGGTAAACGCTGGCTTTTTGGGGATTGGACGGGGAACTCTAGCGAATTTTTGGGACGCCAGAGCGCTAGATAACACTTAAATAACTAGGTAGCTAAACACTAGAAGAAGGTTATAAATTGAGTAAATGTATTACGTATTCATTATAATTCATTTGAAAATATTTGCTGTTGGAGCAAACCAGATTCCTGAGACAAATTTCAACGCTTTTGCCGTGAACATTAGGATGTAGCTATTTTTCGTGTTTTCCTATTTTTTTTATGAATTAATATATATTACATACAGTGTATTATATATAGGTGTAGGTTTTTCAAATATAATGGTGTTTTAAGTAATAATTTTGGATTTAAAACCATTATTTCAGTCCTGTATTTTGACGTCATGGCATCTTGACTCTCGTACCAGTTCTAGACAAATTGTCATACTCAACTTTTTTGCATTTTTGCCAAAGCGGTAACACTCATATGTACACGTTACATGTCTCAGAAGTATACATAGTAATATGTACTTGAATAAAAGAAAAGTCCTAACAACAAAATACTACATTTCTATCGTCAACAGTTCACTAATGCATCATCCGCTCTCGTATGTTTGTGACAGCCAGATGTACAATAAGGCTGGAAAATTGTTCCCGCCACAGTTTCGCTACTTTGATGGAGTAAAGTACTGTAAACAAACATTCTCATGTATTCTAAGTGGTATTTTGAGTAAATTAAGAAAAATATTTGCATAATTACAATCAAATAAGCACTGTGGAGCTTCAGTTGTGATGTCATCAAGGATAAAACCATGGATTAAAGGTAAAAATGCACTTAAGTTCAACCACATGACAGACGGGAATTCCATGTCTCATATTTTCACTAGTATAGGCAACAAAATGTTGTTTTATCATGCTGATTACAACTAAAATCTTGAGTAATATCTATAAACATTACATATATACGCAGTTAGTGTCAGTACACCATTAAATGAACGCTATAAGGAAGTGTCCAATGCCATTCATTTTGTCACAGTCTTTGGGAAGATGCCATATTGGATTAAAAATTGCCTTCAACACCTATTTTACGAAGACTTCACATGCTTATTTTAGTTCGTATGGCAGTTTCCTATAGCTCATTTTGTTAATGAAGCTTCAATCTTTTGAAAGGTTTTCCTAAAGGTTTAATTTTTTTGTTATTTCTCCAATTAAATATAGAGTGAAAATTGAAAATTCTGCCACCCATGTGTCTCGACCCCGATCATTTACCCTGTTACCTTGCAAATTGATTTGGTATTTCTAAGTATTAGCTCCGCACCTGTTTTTACCTTGGAAATTGGTTATTCCTGTACTTTCAGGGTTGCTGATAAAGGAGACGCAGTAAAGGGGGACTGTGGGAATTCGGGGTTTTGGGTGAGGGAGAACATGCACAAATGTAGCAGACATGTTTGCACTGTGGAAGCGCACTCTGGAAGCGTAAATCGCCAGGGAGCCATTTGTTGAGGGGGGTGTGGCTGAGGGAGGGGGAGGAACATGGGGGAGGCAGGGATTGCTCACATCCCCCCAAAATGCAGGGGAAGGTGAGGAGCGGCAGGGGGTGGGGAGGCAGAGGGTTTTGCGCAGAGGCAAAAGATAACGTCACCGAGGAAACGGGGTGGGGTGCAGGGGGTAGGTAGGAACGCATTAGGAAGAATACTGTAACAGGCTGGCAAAAAACAAAACGTCATCTTTACCAACAGCCCTAAAAGTTTAGGGAAAACCAATTTCCAAGGCACCAACCAGTCCGCAGGAGTTCCAAACTCATAAAATAATCTGGAAAAAAAAAAACAATTTGATACACTAAGAAACCAAGCACCAGTAAACTTACCTTAAGGACTCCGAGCCTGTTTCTGGGGGAGCAGAATGCTTTTTGCTGAATGTCCAGCCTGCACTCACTGCGACACTGGGGGCTAAAATTCTCTCATTTTGTTTTTAAAAGGCCGCAATCTTGACGCATTTGAATTAACATCTCATCTCGTAATTGCCATAACAAAATACATTAATTTCCTGGCAGGTGATGTAAGAGTTTTCGCAGGTAACGGCCAAAGGGTGGCGTGTTACAGGTTCAGAGGAGCATACGGCAAGGAATCAGCTGGTGAACTCAAACAAAATACTTATGAGCCATTCCAACGCAAACAGGCGGGTGCAACAGTTGGAAAGACGGTGGTCTAACCTGTGAGGATTGCGTATGAATACCCCCACACCCCCTCCAGTGGCGGGAAAAACTTCTCAATTCCTCCAGAAACCCCCTTCGCCATGTTTAGTATTAGCCCCTGGGGGTTCAAATGTATTTCGCCGTGTCCTGTACTAGCCCCTGGGGTTTCAAATGTATTTCACTGAGTTCAGTACTAGCCCCTGGGGAATCAAGTGTCCCTAAGTGCATTTTGCAAAATTGAAACTTAGAACGACCGGAAACGAACATTATCACCCCAGCCCCCCTTTTTCCTCAGTAAGGAGTCAGCCTATGTACCAAAAGCTCCCCTATAAGAGTGCGCATGCATGGTAGCATTCGAAATAGCAGTAGTAGTGTAAGTTTTTGTCTTTGTAATGGCTACCTTTGTCGTCTTGTTCCTCCTATGTTTGTGTAAGGGTTTTTTTGTCTCTGTATTGCCGTATACAGTAAAGTTTGGTCACCTTCTCACCCCCTGTGGTTTCCCCCCACCCATGACCTCGCTTTCCCTAGGGGTCCCTTAAATTGTAGGGTAGTAACAGGCAGGGGAGCAAATCATCCTGTCCTGGAGGTATACTCCACCCATAACCCCACTTTCCCATCAGGTCCCCTAGCTTGTTGGATGAAATTTTGTGAGAAAAAGTTAAGTTAGAGTGAAATCGCTGCCTCAGAGATACTACTTAGTTCTACCCTCATATGTACCCAACATAGTTGGGGACTCTTTGGGACACAGAGTTTTGGAAGCATTGGGAGGTATACCAGACCACCATGTTGTTGTTATAGAGTGGTTCCATGCATTCACAAGTCATTAGGGAGCCAAATGCTTAAGAAGGGATTGGCTAAGGAATCCTGTTATAAAAGGCAGTGTTGTCAGCCTAATGTACCCTAACCTAACCTAACCTAGCATGCCGTGTTGCTTAGTCAGGGGCCGGAGCCCCCAAACCCCCAGTGAAGGAAAGTCCACTTTTCACCAAAAACTCCCATATAACACTGCGCATGCGCAATAGCATTCCGGGATGGCCAATGTACAACTTCTAAGGTTAATTACAGGTTAATTACAGTCAACCAACAAAAAATAACGGTAAATTCTTAATAAGCAAACCAAAATACTATAGGGAAAATCAATTTCCAGAGTAATACCCAATGCGGAGCTCTTGCTTAGTTCTGCCGTCAGTGCACCTCACATGGTGCACTGTAGGCATTACTTACGGGTTTTTGCAGCATCCCTTCGGCCCTTAGCTGCGACCTCTCTCATTTCTTTTTCTGTACCTCCGTTCATATTCTCTTTTGTCCATCTTACTTTCCTCCCTCTCTAAAATTGTTTCCTAGTGCAACTGCAAGGTTTTCCTGCTGTTACACTTTTCAAGCCTACTTACTGTCAGTTTCTCTTTTAGTGCTGAATGACCTGATAGGTCCTAGTGCTTGGCCTTTGGCTTAAATTCTATATTCTATTTTAGTCCCGTATATCCCTATCCTATACAACAGTTATAGGAGACCCCTGGTAGGAGACTGGGGTGGGGAAACCAAAAATGAGTGAATTACTCCAATAGGAATGTTCTAAAATAGGGAAACCGCGTGATAAACAGTCGGACTAGGGTAGCACAAGGTTCCTGTTTTTTAATCTCTTATCAGTTACAGAGCTCTTTAGCTTGTAAGTTAGAGAACAGAAATGTCAAAAGTCTAGTTACATGAATGCATCCTAACCATACCTTCCCCTTACTGACCTAACATGAGGTACCAGATCCTATCTGAAAGGGCCCTTCACACCCCTAGGACCTCCCACCATCCTAATGTGGCCAAGACCGCTATAAATCTTAGAAGTGAAATAGGCCTACAGGAATTCATCTCAACTTGACGTTGCATTCTCGCCCCCAACTTGCAAGGGGCCACCAGCACCCTTTGTGAGTTCTAGGGTGAAACCTTAGGTTTTGACTGTACAAGACAAGACAGGCCCAATAACAGTCTGTAGACAGGAAATAAATGTGCTTGGGCTGGAGCCCCCAGAGGGCCAAAGGTTAATTGAATTATTGGTGCTGAGCGCTTACCTCTGTCAGTTATTATAGGAAGGACAGTAGTTTATAACAAGGATTTTTGGATGCCATAGGCAATCAGTCTGGTTAGTACTGATAATTCTGTTGTCAAGCAAAGTTTGGTTGGTTGAATTTTTATGGCAGTTCGATTTTGGCGTCAAAGGGCACCTAAGTTCTGAACCAACACGCTTGACTCAACTGAGTTCAAGCAGTATGTAAAGACCATTTCTTCTCAAGTTATAGTAGGGAATATTAGGTTTGGTTAGCCACTAGGCTGTCTTTTCACATTCACTATCATGCTTACAGTTTTAACATCATCGTATTTTGTTCAACTCGTGGAAGTCTTATTCTTTCCTGTTATTATGGTAGTAACAATTTTTCATTACATACAGTAATTGTATAATGCAAATATTATGAGTGTTTGGAATCTGTGTTTGAAAATTATATCAACTAGGCTAGCCTAATCCAAAACAAGTTAGTCTAATCCAAAATGAGTAAGTCTTACAAAACTTAGGGTTTGTACCTACTGTGTAAGTATTATTAATGTCTTGTTAATGTGTGAATTTATGGCTGAGTTTTGCCCACAATTTTACCGTGACTTCACTTCAACACTGTTCTTAAAAGCATCTGAACCTAGACTGTTTTCATTAGCCCAGCCAAGCTACAGACACAAGGAAATCTGTCAAACATCTCTCTGGAACTACTTTCAACCCAACAGATAACCTAGGCTACATCAGACCAAGGGTGGATCACATTTTGGTAGAACAGAATAATGATATATCTAGCCCAGACAAGCTACAGACACAAACAAAACTGTCAAATATCCCTCTGAAGCTACTTTAAACCCAAACTTATATATTGGAAATAGCATAGACTACAGTAGACTGGAAAGTAGACTGAATTCTCTGATTGAAATTAATTGAATGTGATGAAAAGAGTTGAGGAATAGCAAGTAAAAAATGTAATAGAAATGAAACTGCTGTGATGAAGGCTGTCTAGAATGCCAGGGAAATTGTGTGAAAAGGTGGAAGGTGGCGATGAAAACCAGCTGGCATTTCAGATGGAAGGTATGCAACACAGAGGATAGTAGAGAGCTCAGGTTATGTCTAACCCAATTAAGCAAAATTATGATGTAAAAGCATAAATGATGGTGATATAACATTGGTGTTCAAGATTATTTTTTATAAACACAACGTTACAACTTTATCGTATCCTTTTATTTTCTTTGTGTGTGTGGTATTCAGGCACAGTATGTATAAACTTAAGGTGGATACGTTTTTATAAACAGATATTTTAGTTTTAGGCCTTTCTTCTCTAGGACATGAACTAATGCCATACTTTTGTTTCTCTGTCCAACTACATATTTAACTGATTTTCAATTTTAAATGTAAGCAGTTCTGTAGTACACTGTACTCTACTTTATATGCCTAATGGTAGTCACATTAGTCATGGTCACATTCCATCCAAGATTTTGGTTTTCGAACTTTAATCAGATCAAGGTTAGTATATAGGAGTAAAATCCTAAAACTTATTTTTTGTATCATTCTTGTTGTGGAAGTTTTATGTTGCTGTTGTGTTGTGATTCAACAGATTTTACGGTCTTTGGTTTTGTTTCAGACCTTTAGTTTTATTTTAGACCCTCTTACTAGTTAAATAGAATTTTGCAATAGTCTATTTCCGTGAAGAGCAAATGCACAGGGCCTTGAAAATGTATGATTTGCAGCATTATAAGGTCATGTATTGAAAATAAAGTACAGTCAGTCCCCAGTTTACGACGGGTCCGGCTTATGATGTTCCGAGGTTACGACACTTTTCAAATATATTCATCAGAAATTATTTCCCGGTTTACGACGCATATTCCGGGGTTACGACACGTTGTACGCCGATCCGATGGAAGAAATATGGCTCCAAAAGGGCAGAATAATCAAAATTTGGAGTTTTTTTTTGATGAAAAACAATAAAAATGCAGTTTACGTCATTTTCAATGCACCCAAAGCATTAAAAGTAAGGTTTTCCTAGGATTTTTGACGATTTTCGACGATTTTTCGGTTTACGACGCAGCGTAAAAATGGAACCCCCGTCATAAACCGGGGACTGCCTATACAGTAGTTGATTTGATGGAACCAGTAGCATAAAGAACCAGGAAAAAACAGTTTGTTGACAGGTAATATATTCTAACTAGGTGTGTATGGATATAATGTCCATTATATATTTTGTATACTAAATTTAAATTTTAATTTCAGTTTGTATGGATATAATTTCCATTATATTTTCTTTATATTATATTTAAATTTTAATTTCAGATCCCATCAAAATGGACCGATCACTGATGAGAGAAAAGGAGGCCTTTATGAGGCGTGCCATTGCCAATCCATCGTAAGTACAGTTATTTTCCCAATAGCTGCTAAATTAATTATAGACTAAATTATAAAATTTCTAGGTGAACTGTTTAAATTTTATTTTTATATATGTCAGTTTTTTTGTTTTATGAGAGCTGTTATGTCTCGTGAAAATTACTAATAGGTTATGTGGAATGGTTGGACAAGGAACAGAGAGCTGCTTACCAAACATAATTCCTATTTATGGTAGTATTATTAAAGTTATTCTGCCAACAGATTAATTATTTCTTTTCTGTCATATTGCACAATTGCTCCTAATGGTTCGAGACGCATGGTAGGTTATTAGCAAAATCTTTTCAAGACTTTACATCAGAAAATGAAACATCATAATAGGAAATATACAAAATTCATAGAACAGATAAGATACTTTTAGTGAAGACTTGATGTAAAATGGAAGATACTAGGTCAAACTAAAGTACTCAAGCATATGCATGAGATATTGACATTTACCAGTAGAACAAAAGGCACATAATTACAGATGAGCATTAATTACCGATGTTAACCCTTTTAACCCGTGAGGCCATATACTGGTTTTTACTGCTTACTCCGTGTGGCAATATATAGTCACTTTCAAATTACGCGCTTAAATAAGCCCAGCCCACATCAGGAGATGGTTACTTTTATTGGCTGACCATCTCCCTCCTTTTTCCAAGAAAGCCAATCAGATGACAGCACATCTTTCAGCCATATTACCCAGAAATCTCGTGTTTGTTTGCATTTTCAAGTTCACGCATGGCTGTAGTCTCAAGTGATTATCTCATGTATATATGTAAATTTAGTGATATTATAGTAGAAATGCATAAGATACACTTATTTTTTAGTTATCAATTATGACATAGAGAATAAAGATTGTGCTATATAAGAGTGAAAGGTTCGGACAGTGTCGTAAATAAGGTTTCGTAATGCGTTTGTCATGTTTGTTGTCGTCAGCTGATGTCTGTTGTCTGCTGATGCCTGACAGCGAACCCTTAATCCTACAGGGAACATCAGTTCTGATATTTTCAATTTAAGTACAGTTCATAAGCTTTAAATTGATATATAATAACCTATATTTTGGGAGATAATTAACAAACGATAAGTGACAGGAAAGAAAGACCCACCTTTCTAAAATAACATGCAATTTTATGTAGGCATGGGCTCGCGTGTCATAATTATTAGTCCGGGTTAAAAGGGTTAAGGATGTTACTTATATTTTTCTTTATTCGTCGGTTAGGAGGATTATGAAAAATTAATTGGTAGAGTTTAAATATTTTTGATTCACTTGGGAATTGTTCAGTGGGTATAATTAAAGTGTAATTTTGAATTTGGTATGTACAGTATTCGTCAGTGAAGTATATTGGAAGAAAATGGCAGGTTCCTACTTTTTGTTAATTATGCTGATCCCCCCATTATCTTTGGGAAAGAAAACATACATGATACAGGGTACTGTATTTGTATAAATGTGCTATTGCAATACAGTGCTGAAGTTTACAGTCATCCTTGCAATCATCATTACAGTATTTCCTTTGTTTTGGGATGTTTTTCTAATTGCAAACACTTGTCTAATAGATGTCAGTACACTGTTATCTGCCATTTTATGGTGATTTATTCAAAAAGATATTTATAAGTGTATTCCTCAATTTTATTTTTCATATCCCAAAAAGAACTCATGTAAGTTTTATAGAGTTTTATTTCTTTATTGAGCAAGCTGTGTTTAAAGTGTTTTGTTGCACTCCCCTGATTTTGTGTCTAAATTTGCCGTGTATTTTTCAGTGTTGAAGTTAAGAAGCGTAAAACTGAAAGTTCACATGTTGACTCGGCCAAAAAGAAGTCTGCAAGTAAGCCTCCTACAACTGACACTGGGGGGTAAGTCTGTTGTCTGTTGTGAAATACCTCAGCCGTTAAGAATCAGGCATGTAATTTTTCATAATTTGTAACTAGATAAACACATTGGAAGATTAATTGTAAAGTGAAAATAGAGACAGTTTGAATAGTTATAGATCCTGAAAAACTCTCTTGACATTTAATCTTCATGTAAGCTAAATCATGATTAGAATGAAAAAATTACATTGTATCAGCATTCAGTGTGTTGTTTAATTTCTTATAAATATTATGCTTTTGATTTTGTGCCATTGGTAAGCCATGCTAAATGTGATTAATATCTGCTCATGGATATCATAGGAGCAAAGTACAATAAACAGTACTACACAGTTTACAGTAGTATAAACACAGGTCATGGCATGGTACTTGGAAAAGGAGTCAAAGTGAGTAAAGTAGTAGTAATGAGTTGGATTAAAAACTTTTTTTTTTCTCTACTGCATCACATCAGTTGAAGTAAAGTAGCTTATCTTTGTAAGTGTGAAGTGCGTGTAATTAAATCATTGATATTCTTAGGTACAAAAGTATGTCTGGTGGTGGGCAGCACAAATTCACGGCCTTAGCCAGAATTGTCAAGCACATGAAAGCCCGTCATCAAGATGGCGAAACTCACCCTCTCTCCATTGACGAAATATTAGATGAGACAAACCAACTTAACGTTGGGTCGAAAGTTAAGCAGGTATATAAATCGTTTGTGTGTTCTAACTGAACCAGGCATATTTTATATTGACTTGAAATGCTTCAGAATTATTTCTTGTTTTAATGCTAAGAATTAATGTTGAAAGGTTACCAATGTATTATATGAGGCAGCTCTGAAACATTGTAGTTTTTTTTTGAATGACTTGAGTATATGATATTTTAACTGGATCATTGAGGCACAGATCATAGCACTCACAGGAGAGAGAATAAATAATCTTGTCTAACAGGTAACAGCACATCAAAAACTATCTATTAGTAGGGTTGTGGGATTTATGAATTACTATACTTAGGTATTCGGTTTTCAGATGTGCTTTTGTTTTGGTAGTTCTGGTTATGTAGCATTTTTAACTTTTGGGATTTAAATTTCATTCAACAACTTTTGAAGCTGGTTCCCTTGTTTTCCTCAGGTGCTTTTCTGATCTTGCAAGGAATTTGTACAGGGTTAATTTTGCAGCTGGATTGCTTTGGTTGCTTTGTAGTATAGTATTCCTGAATCAAGAGAATATTAAAATTTTTGTACTGTAATAGAATTGTAGGTTCATTGGGCTGTAATAGAATTATCATTGTAGGTTCATTTCTTACATTAGTGATGTAGATGTACGTAAGGAATTCTGATACTTTCAAACATAGCAGTGAAGTAAACAAACAACTTGAAATAGTTCAGATACATTTGAAAGTTTATGTTTCCATTGAATTTCTCTTTTCAATATCTAGATCCAAGTACCTAATGATTTTGATAACTGTTAGATATAGTCATGAGATTGTATGAACATTTTAGTATGAAGATCCAGTTTTTCACTGATGTTTAATATCTATCTGGATACATATTTCAAGTATACATTCTTTGTCTTCTTGTGACTTTTCCTTTATGCATTAAACATTTCATAAGCAGAGACATGCATATGGTAAGTAATACATGTTGTATATAGGAATGTATGTATATTTGAGAAAATAATGATGTTGACAAAAAAATGTGCAGAATCATGAGAACTCAGAATGAAAGAGGTTCAACTTGTATAAGCAAAAGATATTAGGGTGGGAGAACTAGTTGCTATGGTGTGTTAAGTACATCAAACCTAAGTGAATACCAAATATATAAAATGTATGTATTACGAAGGAACAGATATTTAAAAATGCAAGGTAACTAATTTTAATAGTAAATTAAGCACAGTATAGGCAACAGAAGTAAAAAAAAACACAAGCCATTAATGATGCATGTACACCTGGACTTTCGACCAGGTAAATGATGTAACAGTATGTCTGGGTCGTTCTGTTGATGTATGCTATTTTCATCATGTGCTTCACTTTATATGATGTATCAGTTACTGTGCATATGTATATACACGTATAACAGTATCTATATACAGTGTCTAGGTATCCCAAATGCAAACTTAACAATATTGCATTCAAGCACATATACTGTACTTACTCACGTATTGAGAATGAAGTGACCAAAACACAAATCATTGTCAGTTTAGATTTTTTTAGCCCAATATATTATTTGGTAATTCTAAGCTTTTCACTTAATTTTTTTTTTTTGCAGTGGTTGGTGAATGAAGCCCTCCCAGATAATCCGAAAATTCAAGAAGTAGACAGCAAATATCTTTTTAAACCTGCTTTGGCAGTCCGAGATAGAAAGACAATGCTCAAACTCCTTCGTCATCACGATATGAAAGGTTTTGGGGGTGTTTTATTGGATGACATTCAAGAGTCTCTTCCTCATTGTGACAAAATTATGAAGGTTTGTAGATTCGTTATTAAGTATTAGTAATTTGATTCAGTGTTCTCTTTTTATGAGATAGGTATAAAAATTGCATTTGTTCTTAATTCTTGTACTGTATATATTTCTTTAAAAGAAGCCCATCACTCATATGCAGTCCATTCTCCTAATATGTTAGGTAGGCTTAGAAGTACTTCATAACATCTGAAACACATCCATAGTATAGTATGGGAACCTGCGTTTGAAAGTGAGGCAGCAAGCTGTAATTATCACTACTATATGCAAGCCTATGTTGAAAAATGCTTCTTGAATCACTGTGCGTTGGATCAGTCAAAAAATGTTTTTATAACACAAAACACATTTGCCATGTAAACCATTATTCATATTGCATTGGAGCTCATTTGCACCAACTTGCACCAAACAAGATCCAGATGTCTTCACTACAGTACTTAGTCCTGTGATGCCTCAGCTGCCCTTCATTCTGTAATGCCCACCAGGAAGCAAGGTTGAGTGTGGGGGAAAGGGAAAGAACACTGTGATTCAGTGGTTTGTATGAAAAACTTGATGTTCTCATGAGGATACAAATATCCTTTTTTATGGATATACCTCAGTGAAAGCTGGTCAAGTTCATGAAGCATGGTGATGAGGTGGTTAACGAAAGAGGTGTCAGCATCAGCTCTCTCAGGTGGTGTGCCATAACCTTTTGACTTTTTGTTGATGGTTTTTGACGTTGTTTTGATAACTGATAATTATTCAAATGATGGTGCCTGATTCTTTTCCTTTGAGAAAGCATGTTCTTTGTATGTGGATGCTTCTTGTCACCCCTGAGCATTGATTTTTGTACTTAAAATCTGAGGGTAAAGAAAAGGAGGATGGATGATCCCTCACCATCATCAGAACATGTTCCAATGCAGCAATTTGACAAAAAGAGAAAAATTGTAGGTATTTATAAGTAGTATTGCATAGACAGAATTTTGAAAGGTCTATTGGTATCTCCTTGTATTCGCTCAAAAAATGACAATGAGTTCCAGGTTATAATTAAAGGCTAACAAAGACGAGAGATCACAACCATGTGAGCCTTAATCACCACAGTCTGGGTTAAATACACAGTAACCAAACTCCCTGACATGGCAGACTGTAAGGTTGCTCAGTTGATAAAAAAAAGAAAAACAACCAACATCAATGGAAAGGGTATGACATGCACATATGACTTAAAGAAAATTCTGAAAATGTTTATGCGCTTGCCAAAGCAAGGCAAACATACCGCATTCTGCTAGTGGTGAGTGAACTGAATGGGGTTGGTCAACTCTTTGCCAAAACGCTTGCAAAAATATACCAGCAAGAAAATCACTTCCAGTGAATATATCTGCTTTGTCCCTAATCACTTCTGCTTCATAATCTGGATGGATATATACATTGGATCATCAACATCATCGATGGAGACAAACCTCCTCTGTAGGAATTTGAAATGCTGACCTGTGCTATGCCAGGCCAACACTACATTCACTCAGCTACAGGAAGCAGTGAGAATTAGTGAGAGAGAAGCAGTTTGGGAAAAAATTTTCTTAGTAGTTACTTTCTTAAGCAGTGGCTCACCTTGAAAACAAGAATAGGTTCAGGCATAGAAATGTTCTGTTTAATGTTATTCTGGTTCTAGCATAGATTGATGGAGCGGTATTGTTGATTGTGTCAGGATGGAGATGATTAACAGCTGAAGTTGTCTGTGTGACTATTTTAATATCAGTTGTATCAGCAAAGGAGAGGGATTAACAAACTGGTTGCATATTATGGCCATTCTGGTCACTGGTGCTACATGAATGGAATACGAAAAGGCAGCTTAAACTTGACGCATAGCAGGATTCTTTGATCTGTTCTTAAAATAAAACAAAGGCTGTAATAACTCAGATCTCTGCTGAAGTGTACAATGATTTCCAGTTGTAATCGTCTTTAACCAAAAATAGTTTTCCACTACTGCTACAGGGAGGAATATGTTAAACACACTAATCATTGGGAAAGCATAATACAGCAAAATGAAGTTTGAAGGGAAACAATTAGCACTATCATACTCCAGTCAGAGGGAAAAACCACGGGAGATCTTATCTTGGCACTAGCACTGTGCAGTTATGAGATGCACAAAAGAATGTGCTTGTCACTTGATTGAGACTATGCTCCCTCTTAAGAGGAGCTCGTACATCAGGACATTTGAGGATTATGAACATTGGCTAATTTTGAAGTGGAGGTTTGTTGTGACAATATATGCTATTAGTTAGTAATAGTACTCTAATGATTAAAAAATCAAGTGTATACAGCATCAAGTTGAAGATTTCTGTCAGTTGCTGTATGCAATTTTAATTATACCTGCAGTGGTGACTGGCTAGTTAAATTTGGTACCTTGTGCCGACCTTATTGCTGAACTTGCTGTCATCTCTTTCTTCTAGTCCTCACTCCTATCAGAGACAGTACAGGACTAACTTTGAAGTGGATATCCCGTATAATGAGAAGAATAACCTCAGTAACATTGGCTCCTCTTCTATAGATTTTATGAACCTAATATAAATCTATGAATGGTTAGTTAACAACCAAAGACAACATGTTTACCTCCTTTGACAGGCTGTTACTAGGATTGACTTATGTCACCTTTCTTGGAAAGGTACAGTACTTATAGTCTGTCAAGTGTCCTTGGTCCAAAGAGGGTATAGGAAGGGTTAAGCAGTGGTGCCAAGCGTTTTCCTCATTTAGAGAATCAGCAAGTAGAGGGTTCTGTATGATTCTTTAAAAGAATTTATTTGGGAAACATGTAATTATAATTGAGGGCAGTATTGTAATTAATATATTGCTAGAAATAGCATATGGAAGTATTAAGAAAATGTGACACTTCTTTCCTCAGGTGTTGCCAAATCTACGTTTACCCTTAGGGGATGGTGAGGAGGAAATAATTATGGTTTTGGATCAGTATCTTTGGGTTAATCGTTTTCATTAGAGGACGGACCCCTGTGCTTTACAATTGTGACAAACTGGCGATATGTAAAATATAAAACAACAAAAACCTTAATTATTAAAAGAACACTAATAAGCCGTACAATTAATGAAAATGTAGATTATGTGAAAAAACATTAAAAAATTATGAATGACATGATGTACGAAAGAGTGTTAACGGGAATTAATTTTTTAAAGTGATTTAATTTCCAGTCACATACCTTCTTATATGATAACTTGTTGCTTAGAAAAGAAGTCTTAACTCTAAACTGTGCTGTTTATAGGGAAAAGGAAACCATGAAATACCACAGAGGATTATAACGGGTCAAAGACAAAAGAAAGGGTGTCCACAATCCGTGAGTTACCTTCGAGAAACGGAAACATGTCAACAGTGTAAGGAGACTGGAGGCCCCTGTTTTTGTCTGACTTCATTGGCTCACCTATAGTTACTGAGGCAGTGGTCTATACTTTTTTTTGAATAAATAATTTTCCAAAACAAATATTTGATCATCATTGCCTTCTAATGACATGTGGTTTAAAGAGTCCCTGTGAAATTCTGCCACTGATCTCTTTCCTTGACTTTGTCTTCCACAAATTTCCCCTTATCTCTAGTCTCCCTTTGTCAAGTTCTTTTCCAAGTAGGTCTAGGTCTTCCACCTCTTCTGGGTGACACTAGCAGTTACGCATCTCTCAGGGGTTGTAAGGGAATGTTCAAGCTAATGCCATCCTTTTCATCATATCTCATGTACATAAGGAATTGCCATAAATTCATGCCATTCAACCCCTAATTCATGTTCAGGCTTTATTCATAATGCAACAAAATAATTTAGAGACAGATTCATTGTCATACCATAATTCATATCTCTGTAGCAATACAAATCACACTGGACTTATGTATAATCTTACTCTTGCTTGCAATTTCAGTCTGTTTCATTTCCAAATCTTATTCACCTTGTCCATTGTTTTAATTTACCTTTTGTAGTCTTCACTCCAGAGAACCCGCACTGGACATAATTACTCTAAATATTTGAAAGAAACATCATTAATCCTTTCTCCGACTAATGTTATTTCATTCCTTTGTGCATATTCTGTTATTAGATTTGTTGCAAGTCCTTCTCTCTAGATATATGAAGCATTGTATCAACAAGCTTTGTAAATCATATGGTGTTTTGCATAATCTACAAATTCTAAGCCTCAACTTTCTATCATTACTCGAGTAAACTTCTCTTCCATCTCCAACCACTTTTTTCATGGTAAACTATGAGAAGGGCAAACCCTTGCTTTACATATTTAACAGGAATGCTATAGTGATAAAAACCTTCCATAATAAGGGTCTGTGGATACTGGTAAATGCCTTCCCGCAATCAACAAAAGCCATATACATTGTACAGTACTAGTGCACAATATGTCTCAACATATGTTTAATGCATGCAACTCCTACCTTTAGTAAAACCAGCTTGGTCATCAAAAGTTTTTCATTTTCTTTCCAGTAACTTCTTAGCTGTAAAAAACTGTCTTATATCAAGGTCCCTCACTGCATTTTGATTGGCTGAAATTTGTATTTGAACTTAGTGTAAGATTTAAATTTGGGCATTCTGATCTTTGTTTGGTAACTACCAGCTGAGGAGCATTCCATATCTTCCAGGAAGCACAAGTGCTGTCTTTGAATATAAGTAATCTGTCCAATCTGTCTAGTGCTCTGGTAAGGCAATGGTGTGTGCTTGTGAAACAAATTTAAATTTTAAAAATATTTTTATGATGTCATGTTATTATGGAGAATATTTCAAATTTCAGTGTGATTTTTTTATTTGGTAGCGCACATGAAAATTATCATACTGAGTTTGGTGCCAAAAATGTCAAATGCCCATCATTCAAAAGAAAATTGATAAAGAATGCAATAAAATCCTGTGTATTCCAGAGAATGTTTGTGTACATTTTCCTTTTGTAATAAACAGAAATGCTCTCAATCTTGACATTATTTTTCAGCAACTTGAGAAAGATATTCTTCGCATTACACGACAGACTGATAAAAAGCAGATCATATTTTATCATGACAAAGGAATACATTTTCCTGTTGAGAAAGAATTTCAGAATCTTTGGAGGAACACCTCAGTTGATGGCCTTCAAGATGACAATATAGAAGAATACCTCAATAAACAGGTAAGATATTTACTATTAAAATGGTATCGTTATTTTGTACTGTTTCTGAGATGTAAGTTGTCTTGCAATTAACTTTATGAAAATGGAGTTTTTAAAGTTTTTATCTTATTGGTAACACTGTTATGTTAAGAATGAACCAGATTTTTAAGGTAAAGTATCTGAGATCTGTGCGAACTGGAGAATATGCAGTAAGGTGAAATTGTGAGTTTGGGGATATGCAGTAAGGTGAAATCTTAAGTTTTCATATTTTTTAGAATCATGTTAAAAAACTGAGTTACTTTTCACTAGCTACATACTGATAGTAGTGATACACATGTAAAAAGTGTGAAAGAAACTTATCTTGCTTTTGTCAAGATTAACTTTGAATGGACTTTGTTTCTGTTAACTGGTTTCAAGAAAACATATTTTATAGATAGCATAGATTTGAATGTTTATGTTTGTAACCGTTGCAAACTTTAATTTGTGGGACATATACTAGTTTAGCTATTGTATTTCACAACAATGTGGATATAAGGCCAAATTTTTAATAAATTGTTTGTAAAGACAATATTATAATGTTTAACATTTCATTTTAAATGGGAGTTCCTTCAGTTGCACATTATACACAGCATCCAACTTAGGGGATGGATGCAAGACACATCACAGTTTTACCAGGACATTTTCCATTAAAGGTCATCAATAATATTTTCATGTTAAAGCAGATGTAAGAGAATTTTAATTGATTAGTACAGAGTTGAAAATTTTGTTTGGTAAAAGTAGAGGCGAAGTCTTGAACAAGCAGTTAGGAAGGAGGGTGTCATGGGGCCTCCTTTGGGTGGTCTAGAAGTCAAAGCTGTTTTCTAAGTGTCCACTTTGTGGGTTCCATACTGAAGATGTTACCACTTCTAGTTTGCCTTGGGTGTTACACTAGATAGTACCACACCTTCTGTCTTAAACTTTCCATGTGCCTTTTTGTCTTTCCACATAGGTTTCCAACTTTAACTATACCTTGCTGCAATTTTCATCTCATTCAAAAATAAATCCTATGGACAAACCCTGCAGTGTTCTAGAAATGTGACTAGGTATTTTCATTAAACTGATTTATTATGATAATAAATGAGTCTTAGTATTGTTGATTGGAAGTGGCTCCTCCTCTTCTAACCTCTTCAAGGAACTACTTTCACCCTTCTTTTGTCTGTCATCATAATCTGGAGACCCTGCATATTTATTCTGAGAGACTATTCAGTGCACATTTATTCTGAGAGACTATCCAGTTTGTCTTCTGAGAAGAGGTTTTATTTCTTGGACTGCCAGATGCTCTGGCAGCCCAACAAACCCATCCATATCAGTTTTACCTGACTGAATAATTGAGTCATTGAAAGAATTGTTTCCCTCATCTTACCGCTTCCTTTGCTAGTGGACTAATTTATAACCTCTAGAGGTAAGGTGACTTTCACAAAGGGGCATGCTAGAAGGGGTTTAGATCTAGTTATGGATTTTAAGTTTCAGCAAGTTTGCTCTAACTTTAACTAGAGTGTACTAATTTTGGTTTGGTTACTTCTTCAATATCCTAGCCCAACTTTCCCTTCGTATATTCGATGGGCTGGGAGTTCAATTGGGACGTCTGGCTGATGAAGAATTAGAGGAATTTATTTCTGGTGATAGAAATTCATAATCGCTATAATGTTTTAGGATTCCACAATACAGTTGTAGGTCCCGTTGCTAAGTAACCAATTTTGGTTCTTAGTAGTAAAATAAGTCTAGGCAAGGAGGGCCAGCCCTAGGAGAAGCTGTTAATCAGCTCAGTGGTCTGTAAAACTAAGGTATACTTTTTTTTCGTATAAAAATATGCTGGGTGTTAAGTATGCCTTAGTTTAACCAAATCACTGAGCTGAGTAACATGCTCTCCTAGGGCTGGCCCCAAGTATTAGACTTATTTTATGTGGCTAAGAGCCAGTTGTTACCTACAACAAGTGGGACCTAGCATCTTTCAGAATATAATTTTCTATTAAATAGAAACCAAGGTGGGCTTGCTTCTTCTATGTTTGTAGTATTTTAGATTTATTTACTTAATAAAAATGTAATAAAAAATGTTTTAGGGACAACCTAGTCACATTTTTAAACATCCCCAGGGATTTGTTTGCAATTTTGAGGAATGTAAGTAGTTGGATAGTCAGGCAAGGAGAGGTCAATACTACAAAGAACCTTTAGTGCCATCTACAGTGTGCTGCATGGCAATGTAAGCTGTACCCTCCTGCAGGGCAAATACTTAAGCAAAAAAATCTTGCTTCAGTTTTTTTTTATGGTTGGCCATGAAAATTATATAACTGGGATGCTCTAGGTATTTAATTTCCTGCTACTTCACCTTATCTGTTGTACTACAACAAATAAACCTAGCATCTTTCAGATATATAATTTTATAGGAAATACATTACCAAGCAGGCAATGACTAGTCTGCCTTGAATTCTAATCGGCCATATATTTTTTGAAATAGGTGGGTTTGTGAATTTTAGCTCTTATCCTATCCATCTTTACCAACTTTGAGCCATGGGTAATCATCAGGTACATACTTGCCAAACTATTAGTGACTTTGACTCAAAACCTAGACTCATTGAGAGTGATTTTACATTATTAGTGGATTGAAAGAGTACAATAGTGATCGTATAACCTGATGGCCACTTAGAGCTTTCTTCATTGTCTCAGTTGTCATCCTTCACAAGTATATATTTCATCTTGGTAATTTGAGGGTTTCTAAGATATAGATGGTTTTGGCATGTCATGTGGGTAGAGCAGTAAGTAGTAAGAATAGGCCTGGAAGAGGCAGGACAACGACCAGTGGAAAGACCCATAAAATTATGGAGAATGGCACAAGTGGAGACCAGGACTTCATAGAAATTCAAGCTAAAGGAATGCAAGACAGACGAGTACTCATTACTTATCTAAACCCGTTAAAACAGTTGAGTGATGATGATGATCTAGTAAAGCAGTGGTTTGTATAGTTGAAAGTTATGTACAGTCTGTATGTATGTATATTTTTAGATAATACATTGCTTAATGTTGGGGCCTGTATCTCCTAATTGATGTAAAGTTACAAAATTTTTAACTAGAACACAGAATTAGAACGATCATGATCATGATAAAATAGTAAGTGATTATTGTACCTTTCTGTCCTATGGAAGAGGAAGATACATGGTAAATCTACATAGCTGTTCCCTTCAAGTTAGTTAGTTAGTTATAAATGGCATGAGTAATATACTGTAAGAGGCTTCCGTATATCTACCTTGCTTATAGGGCGTCACTTATTCCTATGAAGTTAGTCATTAGGGTAAATAATCTTTGGTTGTCCCCATTCCAGTGTGTAGGTAATGTCATGGACATTAGTAAGGCAGTTGTGTATTTTGTAAATTTTAGATTTTAAAAATGAACTTTTAACAATATTTTTTTTTTTTTACTATTTTCAGGGCATCAAATCTATGCAAGATACTGGACCGAAAGTGAAGCCCATCAGAAGAAAAGTCAAGAAAAGTAGACAGCGTGCCACTAAAATCTCTGATAACGAGCATATGCAACACGTGCTTCAAGACTATGATGCTGTATGATCATTTCAGCTCTATGGGATATAAAAACTACATATATATATTTTTGCACAACATTTAAGAGAATGGATTGCTTAGAAAGTGATTAAACATTTCTAGACCTTAAAACAGCTGGTTTTCTTTGACCAAATTAACTTTAAGTTGAAGCAAGGGATACGTCATAGAATGGAGAAAATATTTTGAAAATTGCTGGGTCTACAATTTACTGGCAAGATAATACAGTCATTGGCTAAGGATACTACTCGTGTCTTTCAGCTTTTCCTCCCAGCGAGCAGTATTAAATTAATTTATCACAGTTACACCTGAATTCAGATGCTGTCAAATTACTGTAGCTTTTTATGTGTGAAGAAATTAATTTTTTGTGGATTAACACTGATTGCATTCTCCAAATCTGAGGATGCCAGAAGTAACCAAGCATCCAAGTAATGCAAAAGGCATATCGTTTGTGTGATCCCAAATTAACACCGGAACAAAAACTTGAGGGGCTGTTGCCAGTCTGAAGAACAGGATTTTGAACTGGAAAACTGTCCTTCACAGACAAAATAGAAGTATTCCCTGCAACACTGATGGACGGGTTTCTGAAATACACATCGTTCCGTTCCACCATAAGCATGAAATTGCATTCTCCGATGGAATCCAACGAGTTTTTTCCCTCTTGAACCAAGTCTGCTGCACAAACTCATTCAGTGGGGAAAGATCAATGACTGACTGGCCTCCAGGCCTCAGCTGACCTCTCCCCTAGAAAAAGATTATATTAAAATCCAGGAGGAGGGTTATCTTTGTCTTTAAGCTAATTTTTTTCCTGTATCGTCCTCAACTCTGCCAACAGGGACAAAATTATGGGAGATCCTGGCAGGTAGGCTATAAAGAGGATTGGTAATCAAGAGGGGGGGGGAAGGGCTTGGAGTGGCTCCTGGCCCCTTTTTAAGGAAGGAGCAGCCTGAAGTTGTCTTGCTTTTGAGGAAGGATGACCCCTCCTGATATCAGACACAGGTGTGGCTGACCAAGGTCTTCGCCACAGTTCTTTAAAGCCCCAGATGACTTGAGGAAGACTGCATGGTGTACTGAGGAGTCCTGGCTATAAGAATGCCTTCCCTCCAATGGCCATTCTTCAGAAAGAAAGAGGAGCTCAAAAACTAACAAGTTTCACAAACAGTGATTACTGGTTACACTTTATATAGGCTGTTGGTTGGCACCTTTCCAGTCACTACAGGCTTTCTATAATTTTTCCCTTCCTTTGACCTATCATCACTATCCATTTACAGAAGAACCCTTCAGGCCAGCCCTGGCCCTAATGTCAAACGTTCCTCAGTGGTTTGGTTACACAATTTCTTTTATAACAATGCATGAAAAATAAGAGCGTGTGATTTAATGTATACTGCAGCCAACAAAATATAACAATAATAAACAAGGTACATACATAAAAGCAATGGTCAATCCCTCACAGAAGGAAAATGAAATATCTTACTACAGGCAGTCCCCGGTTATTGGCAGCCTCGGTTATCAGCGATCAGCTTTTGTGGCGCTCGTCTAGCGATGACGATAACTGGATTTTCAGCACCGACATCCGCTTATCTGTGCCAATAACCAAAGAACGGCGCCGATATTCGTTGATTTCCGGTTATCGGCCATTTTTGGTTATTGTCACACTGTCGGGAATGGAAGCCCCACCGAAAACTGGGGACAGCCTGTACATGTATAATAGTTAACTGATCACCCTCACTCAGATGACTGACAGAAGCAAGTCATGTTGCTTTATAATCAAAGATTTGCCGACATCAATTGAAGACACTTTCCAGTACCTATACAATGATAAAGAACATAATAAAGCTGAAAAATGATACACCCTAAAAATAAAATGAAACTACATCATACTTACAAATGACTAAAAATTCTAATCTAAAATACAGCATTTACAGGCTTATAAAATTTACTTAATATTTTTTTTATACTGTACACTATGACAAAGACGATGTTAACTCCTAAAACCATCATACATCTACTTATACAAAATGCCAGACATAACCTTTAAAGTATAAAACAACTTCCTCAAATATCATCAACCAGAGCTCATGTCATTGTAAACTATAAGAGTGTAAGTAGCAAAATGCTTTTGGAAGCCTGTGAACTGGGGCTACTTTCTGAGGTTACAAAGAAAAATATTTGGCATGAAGCTTACCTTTTTCATCCCAAAATGGTTAAATTATCAGTTAGTTTACCAACCCCTTTTGTTCAGAAGGAAATGTGAAAGATGTTTATCATAAAAACATCCTGAAATATTACGGAACATAAGTACTATCCACACAAGGGCAGAGGACACATACACGGTCAACTCCAGAGCTGTGATCATGTACTCACAAATACTCCTAAAGGTAAAGAAAATCACTCTGTTAAAGCAAATACATATATATTTCATTTTTTCTTTCACTGCGACTGACTTACAAGAAACTATAAGCAGACAAGACAAAAAGTCTCATTTTTGGGTAATACAGTATCTTATAATCATTCACAGCTGTTTCTCTGAAGCTTGACTGAAGTTCTTTCAAAGGTGAACGTGGCTGAAATCAAAGCCAACTTACTTTAAAAAAATGAGATGCTGCAATGAGACTTTCTGCTCCATGAAAACTGATATCACAAAAAGGGTTTGCTTGGCTCCTATCTCCAGGAAAATGTCCATTATTAATCATAAACAAATCTACAAAGCTTGTATGGAAATATACAGGTTTTATAAAAAAAAAAAAAAAAATCATGCTTCCTTTGTCCGAGATCTTTTCAGAAAATCTGATGAATTACCAGCCAAAACCATTTGGAAAATATTTTTACATAAATGAGCTCCTAAAAGATGAAATAAAAAGTAGGCATTAAAAAATAATTGTAAACAAAGCTTACCAATGTAGACGTGTATGTACATAACTCATAACCCCATCAACTGTTTTCACGTGAGACTGCATCCAGCCATTTGTAGGTAATTCACAATATGAGCTTGTACTTCTTGATTAGTCTGTGCTAGACGAGGTTGTACTGTGCCTGGATGCACCTGAGAGAGCTGGAAGAGCCGTTGTGCCAAGTATACCCTTGCGTTCTCTACCTGGCCCTTCAAAGGATCCATATCACTTCGAGCTGCGTGCACCAGGCGTGCTGAGGAGCCCTGATAGGCAGGAATATCTTCAACTTCAATGTAATGCTCTCCTGAAGGCAAAGCATCATCTTCAGGACATTCGAGCAATTTGATTAGTGTTTCTAACAAGGCATTCCAGTGTGAGGAGTACGTACCAGAAAAAACTACACTCTCGCTTATGATATTACTTAAACCTACAGCACACAGTTTTCGCTCTATTTCTCCTGAGACTTTTTGTAAATCTGGAATTATCAGCCTTTCTATCACCATGCCAAACATTCCAGCTTGAAGGCTGTCAATGATCTGAATAAGCCTTGCAGATGACATCTGACAGGTAAACAAACTGAAGAACACGAGAAGCGACTTCACATACTTTGTGGTCTTGCTGGAAGTTAACCTCTTAAACATCAAAGAGAAGAGCTGACTCCAGTAATTTTCTAAAATTTCCTTTGGCATGTGAAGTAACATACACTGAAGCAAATAGAAACCTTCATGGTCATTTGTCTTGGAGGCATTAAGCTTATTAAACACTCCAAGCACAGGTTCAAGTTTCCCCAACTGCACAATCTTGGCATGGGCCTTTTCAATGTATGCCTGCAAGAGCCTCACCATTGGGACAATGTAGCCTGGCCGCTCCCAAAGTACCGGCATAACCAAGAAAGGGAGAAGTGACATGTAAGCCTCAGGAACATCTACCTTCTGCCTTTCTAACAGCAGTGATATGATCTGGAAAATATATGGAATAAGACTATCAACCTCATTCTGGAGGATTTCTTGAAATATTGGGAACAGATTTCGGTCAAACTCTCCAACTGCATTGTCCACAGTATTACACACTGTCTTAATAACTAACGACAAAGTTTCAAACAGGTAATGGACGTAATGTGGCTTGGATGGATTTTTGGCGACCTGCTGAAGTTTGATTACTATTTGAGGAACAATCAAACCTGCATGTTGCATTAAGTCATCCTCAATTATGTTCGTCACTCTCATTAAAGCCTTCATCACATACTCATTTTGTTCGGATCCAGGGAGCGTTAGAGCTCCTAGCAAATTAGTATACAAAACACCAGCCATTGGAGACACATCATTCTTCTGAACAATTGGCTGATTATTGCTTCTAAGCAAGAAGATTTTGTCTAAAGCTGCAGCAGCATAAGTGTGCACTACTACTGACTGGGCAGTAGTAAGGCGAGTCAAGTCAGGTACACACAGCTTCACAGCATCAAAGGGAAGGGCACTGCGAAAACTGATGACATACTTGATAGCTTCTGCCTTCAGTATTGGAAGCCTGTTCACTGTAAAAAGAAAACAACAGAGATTACGAAATGCTGCAAATATAATTCGAAACCAAATTCTTAAAACAATACTATCAGTATTTTATCAACAAGGTAAATCATGTTTACTAATTACTCTAACTTCTTAGGATTTATTGAGATCCCCTATCAACTCAAATTTCAATGCAGCAAAGTTTTAGCTGGATAATGATGCATAAAATAATTACTTTTAAATGACATTTTTTGTCACATGGGGTTACAAATGTCAATTTTTAGATTGCCATTAGGAAGAAACCTAAAGAAGATGGTCTCCTTTCAATTTTCCTGTGACTGAAAACTAACAACTGTAGATGGAAAATTCTTGAGTTGGAATGAAAGAAAACCAAAACAATTACAGAATTAAAAACAAAAAGAAAGCAATCTGAAAGTTAGATCAAGTAATTCTTAAAACACACAACTAGTTTTTTTCATATAATCCCCTCAATAATGTTAAATGCACAATTGTGGTGTGAAATGCCTCCAGGCGCAATAGTCTTTTGCCTACTACACGAGATGAACATTTCAAGCAAGTGCAACCTGGAACCTCAAAAATGAATCAACAACCATTTTCACTATTTGTGTAGTTTAGATGTGAGGCAGCAAGAACAAGGAATGGGAAGTGGGATTTTGATAAGACTGATGGGTTTGTATGAAAAACTAATTTGGTGTAATAAAATTTGTTTGTTTCATCATGACAATCATTTATCGTTAGCCTGGGTCACTACTTGGGTGGGAGGTTGAAGTGCTGGGTACCTCAGGTTGTTTGAAAGGGGATGAGCAAGTGGGGGCCATGTGAGTCAAAAGACCCAGGCTAAATTAACTAGAAGGGTTACTCGGAGAGAGGAAAACATTGGCACCTGTACAGGTAAGTTCTAGGTAGAGAGGAGACATTAACTTATCTTTCATGAGATGAAGATACCAGTAACCCCATATACTTACATTTCTAAATGGCTTGAATGACAGACTGAGGAAGTGTCAGAAGTAGGAAATTATAACTTTTGAATAACTTTCACCAAAGGTAAAACTTGGGCCTATCTGGCGACCAGTCCCAAACATAAATCCCAAGATTTGTGTATATTACCTCTTGACGTAGGTACCTGCATCTATAACTGCAAATATATACCTCTTAATGTAGGTACCTGTATTTATAGCTGAAAATATATAAATAAGCTTAAACAGAGTAGATGTGGAAAGGACCCTAATCTTGTGAATTCTCATCTATGGCTTCAGTCTAAAATTTCCTAAATGCTGTAAGGATAGCCTGCTTCAAACACACCAAGATGGCGTTCCACAGTACTTGCCTCATCAGCTGTTTCATACAGTGCAAAAGTGTGGAGCTGACTATTCTTAAGGCCCTTAATTATCCATAGATAGTAGCAAATGGCCATCACTGGTCATGGTAGATCATTATCTTGTTGCTAATGACCAGGGAGGAACAGCAAAAGCATAAGTCATATGATTATTATTAGCTGTTTAACTCGTGGGACATGAAATCAGGACCAAATTACAAACTAGCCAGCAACAAGCCTCTGGCATGCATAACTGTTCTTGACTACACATGCAGTTGACTAAATTGCCTCAAAGACACAAAAGCTAGCGGAAATACTATCTATACGGTGAGATCCAGCAATGAAGAATACTGAAGCTCAAATGGTAGCTTGGAGTGACGTCTGTGACCAAGAGAAAGGTCCCGCTTTGGCAGTTGAAATGACTTTTCTGGAACCTCCTCCTGCAAGTCCTGATTATACTTTTCAATTCAACTGAAGTGCCCACATCTACAACTCAAAGTCTGAACACCTGCAAAGCGTCACGCATATAACCCTAAACTTGTGGACGGCACAATACAATTAATATTAAGAATCTTAGTATTTTCTACAAATATTAAGTAGTTTACTAGAATCTCTTGATAGCTGCTGGCTTTCTATAAAGCATTACTTTCTTTCATAGAAAGCACTTGATGGAGGACACTAGGTGCCGATAGTAGTCGTAGTTACTTTTCCAAACCATCCCATTCATGACTAAGCCTGATTACCTCATAAAAGTGCCTCTACAACTCTAGCCTGCAAGAGTTCTTTTGGCAAGGGACCACTGGGTTCAACGGAACCTAAGACAAGTTAAGGACCCTCCTCCAAAGCAGAGTGAAGACATGGCAGCCTGACCCTGCACCTGCACTGAGAGTCTACAGTAATCCTCATACATATTCACACTTGGAAGACATTACAAGTGATAAACACAAGATTACCTTCAAGCTTCAAATTGAATAAGACATGCTACCTGACCAAGGTGAACAGGATTGCACTCTTATCTCATACAGCATGATACTGAACTGTACACAGGCCAGGTTAACCCTGGCTTAGCTCTGAGCACATGAGTACAGCCAGACTTGTGACAGTCCAGGGACCAGTCCCAAGCATGTCCCTGGATGTACTGAGCTACTTCCCAAAGATCTAGTAAGGCCAATAGTCTAGAAAGTTTGAACACTTCCCTTTGTGTTTCCTGAGAAGCACAAGCACATGATGAGTCACGGTTGGTCTTCCTCTCCCTATAAGACCTTGAAGGTAGTTGTTTCTTTGTCTGGTACACCATTTGATGTTTATAACTTCGTAGAAGTGTTTGATGTGGATAAAGGAAGTGGGATAAAATTCTTATGCATTTTACCTTTAATAACGGCAGTAATACTTTCTATGCTAAATGGCTTAGTACCTTGCTGTCTTATTTAATCTGTAACTTGTAATAGCAATTTTCAATATAAATCAATAAATAAAGTCAGTCATCCTGGCTTACTTACCATCTTGGTTTTGCAGTTCAGGAAGCACATGATTTTGATAAAATTCTGTGATGTTGACAAGTTCATTAATTTGTGTTGCTCCCTGCCTGGCAGTGCTTCCCTTAGCAGAAAGTGTGGTCACAAGGTATATGGCAGCTACTTTATTACGCCAGCACTCGTTGGGTTTTTCATTATAAGTGACAAGCATTGACTGGAAATAAAAAGATTATTTTTTATTATTATATAGCTTAGTCATACTAGAGTTAAAAATCCACTTCCTTATGACTACACTGATGGGTTTATACTTGAAAAAAATAATTTCTTAGAATCTTAAGCTATAAGAAAACTGGATTCATTTAAACCTTGAAAATTTGTGTCAAGGAGCTGTTATTCACTATTTGATGTAATTAAGAAAGTCAAACTAAACTTCTTTCTTAATGTTGAATTGCATTCACTGACTTCAAGGACTGTGTCATAATGGGTATTTATCAGACATACTGTACATCGTAAGTAAATATACTTTATAGGGAAAACATCAAGTAAAAAGAATAATATGTATAAAGTAAGGGAATACTATACACTATATCCTAGACACTGTGTTGTATTCTTAACATCAACCATGAAAGACTGGTGTAAACCAAAGTATTGTGGGTGAAACAAGCAGAAAAGAAATAAGAAACATCTATGAGCAATCTACAGTCAGCTAATTCAAATGGCATACAGGTATTTTCTTCTCATACATATATGAACACTGCTAATTTTAAGATAACCTGTATTTTCTTAGCTACAAAACTGAAACCTTTTAAGTAGAAGTATTCTTGGTACAAGCTTGAAACATTATCAAGGAGAAATTCCAAAAATCCTCAAATCTTTCATCACTTGCCCGGCACCAATGTCCTAAAGCAGATGCTGTTGTCTGAAATCATAGCCTATTAATAGGATTTTATGTTATCTATGATTTCTGAGAAATATATAAAAAGAGCACTCATCAAACACCTGGCCAATAATAATCTATAATAATTTTCTCCCAACCAACCAAGCTCCTTTAAACAAAGGAGACCTATGGTATAACAGTTGATCAAACACACAGTAAGTCCTGTAATCAGAAGTCTAGTTGACCACCGTGTGCTATGCAATATATAGGGGGGCCTGACTAAAAAATTTCCCCTCACACTGAATGCTAAGTGTATCAGCTATACAAACCAGCCCAAGTCACAAGTGTTCCCCAAAAAGTTCAGGGTTTTCATCATCATGATTAGTAGAAGTGATAACACTCTGCAAAAGTTATAAAAATTTTTATTCACTGATGACTCTGACTTAGCCAGAGAATTAGACAATGTAGTTTACCCATGATCACAGAGAAATAAGACAACATGGAGCCAAATTTGAATATTGTAGTAAGAAATCACAAATTTGGATCCTTATCTTCACCCAGACAGGAATACTATTACATTAAAACACTATGTAAAAACTCAGGGAGTCATCATCTCCGATGATCTAACATGGCCTACTGATATGAATAAGTCAGCAAACTGTTGTCAGCAGTTTGCAAGGATAACAAGAATGTTTTCAAAGATATCAACACCATACGTAAGCTACGGGTGGCGTTAATCACACTAGTAACTGTATAGACTATTGTTCCCCAGTTTGGTATTCACACACAGTTATGTCCACATGGATCAACTTTTAGGGAGTGCTATTTAACTTCTTAAAAATTTGAAACCTGGCATGACCTTCCATACTGCATTAAGACTGAAGATGCTGAAATAAAGTGACATCCAGTGTCAGAATGAACACTAAAATTACAATTGTGGAGAGCTTGATTCTAAATCTAACATCACATTTACCTAAACCAGAAACCTTTGCCCTTCGATTTCACTGTAATCCTACAGCTGATGTTATATATATATGCTCTCTGCCTGAAGCAATTCTTTATCATAACCCAGCTGAGACTTCTCATGCTTCATTTCCTCTCAAAGCTTCTTTTAACTTGCAGAGGCTGTCTTCCCCATTGCATCTCAACTATCAGAAACCAACCAATTCAAGTATTCCAGACATATGTTCAATGTTCCCAGATATCCTGCTGGAGATCCTTTAGCAACAGATGACTATAATGATGTTCGCTGCCTGTTAATAGAACACTATATAGGGGCTAAAGGTGCAAAGAACCAAATTACCATTGTTTTACCGTAAAACACCGCAAGAAGGCTGGTACCACTCCTGATCTGTCACTTACACAATCCAAAAGCACACAATATATTTGTCAAGGAGCAGTTTTAGTATTCAATATGTTCAAATCTCTTCAAACTTCCCCAACCTATAATATCTGCTCAATGAGCATCTCCCCCACCTGTTGCTGTTCTAGTGAGCTGCCCCTTTAAACCATCATCTAGACTAGGTAAAAAATTGCAATAACAGTCCTCTCCTCTTGTTGCCATCTGAGCTAAAAGTTCTCGTCATGATGGCTTACAACCCAGTCATATAAACAGAACCTTAACTGTTACTGTAGTGTGTGATCCATGCCAAAGTTTTTACCAATTACCATGAAATTTACAACCAAAATTACAGTAATAAATCTATACTAAACTGTGTTTTGCTTCTTATCTTACAGCTCTTTTTATCTTACATTTGTTTTTATATACTTGTATATAAAGAACAACAGCAAACCATATCTGGATCTTAGAAGTTTTAATTGATCTTACATTTTGTTTCTATAAAAAAAATCAGAAAACCATATCTACATCTTTGAAGCTTACTATACTCACAAGTTTCATTTGATGACTAACACGTAATGACAACTTAAAACAACCTGAGAAAAAATAACTGAAGACCCTTCCATAATAAGTGGTAAAATATTTACTAGGAGGGTTGATAAGCTTTCCTAAATGATGCTGTTCATATTTTTTCCTCGCTCTAAGACACCAACTCTAACATGCACTAACTTTGATAACATATGCACTTACCTGAACATACTGACCAAATACTTGGGTCATTTTGGCTTCAAAGTGACGAGACAAAACCCTTACAAAATCAACAGCAGCTCTGCGTCGGGTTTCAGAATCGGCTCCTTCCAATTCCTGTGCAACCCACTGGTCTGGACTGTCTTCAAACAATTCTTCATCACAGGCTGGGTAAATAAATAAATATATAAGTTAGTGAATCAATAAAAAAACAAGACTTGTGTTTCCACCTAATAACCTATTCCTCAAATATAAACCACACACAACACACTGCACACTCAGAGAGAGAAAGAGAGGGGATAATGCATTTACTTGTTCATCTACCAGAAATACATGAAAAATTTTTCTAGGTTTGTGTTTAAATGACAGAAAATAAAATTACTCTCTGCTCGTCTTGACAATAAAAATTCAAGCTTATCCACAACACCCACCATAATGGGATGGAATTTAAGTTACAGTGCAGGCATTAATATCTTTTTATAAACTGCACAATATGGTGGGTTTGGTAACTCTAATATACCAGTTAAAGTGTGTGGTTCTGATAACAAAATGAGATGACAAAGAATCTTGGGACCTGTTGAGGTAGATGTATGATCTTGTGTATAAATGAGTTATAAAGGTCATTGTATTAACTTGCTTAACAAAACTATAGAAAGAATGCAACAGATCAGAATGTCCAAGGAAATAAGAGAAAAGAACATTATGAGAAGTATAGTTTCAATGAAAATTGTACAAACATATAAAATGCAAAATTATTAACATGTCACTCACTTCGAAGATGCATGTTTGGCAGTATAACTTTTTCACAAATGCCTGACAACACCTGCTCGTTTTCGAACAGACGTTTGCTGTGATCTCTCTCAGCAACTGCACAGAGGAACTGTATGGCATGGCTTACCATCTGAAAGAAAATACAGGTCCAGTCTTCCTAAATGTACTCTTCATTTGTGTAATAACTTTTTTTTTTTACAGTCTTTCATCCTAATTTATACAATTTATGTACACTAAATATTTAATGCAGCAAGTATAAATTAGTACCCATCATATGCTTGGCAATAAAAAGGCATCTCATATCTGTAGTATAAGGTGACGGTATAAGACGACTGCTAAATTACAAAACCACCTGAGTATAAGCTAGCTTTTGCAACAACAGGTATCTTCTGAAATACTGGTTATGTAAGATGATGTTTTCCTTACTGTCTCCCTAGAAATTAAAAATAAACAAAATAACAAAGCCGATTCTATATCATGTTTTTATTACACGTCACCTAAAAGGGAAACCAGCGTTTTGTTTATGTTTCATCGCCAATCACAAACCCCTAACAATACGATAATGTACGTTAATTATCGTCCGTAGGACTAAATTGTTCTAAACAATTATTTACCACCAAAATGATAATGAATTTTTAATGAAGAATGAATATTATGTTATCTTAAATGTTATTACTACCGTAATTACACTAACATTAAAATTTCTGAAAGGTTAACGGAAGATAAAGGTTGCTGTGAGCTCAACCATAACTCAATGTTTACATTCTGTTAGCTGGCTTAGAATAAATCCGACTTTTCTTCTTTTTCTCCCTTTAGTTTTCTTTGTGCCTGAGCTCAAAGGGGGAATTATTTTGCCCATACCACTGGCTCCTGCTCACACAAAAAAAAAAAAAAAAAAAAAAAAAAAAAAAAAATTACCTGATCATATTTCACTGCAAGTGTCGTGGTAGACAAGAGATTCCATACGGCTGTGACAAAGTTCTCTACAAAGGTTCAAATTCTTCCATGTACTTTGCTGCATACATTGTCAGATCCTCACAAACTTGGCTCTTCACCTGATATAGGAGAAATAAAAATATTACATTAAATCTCAAGGCTCTTTTCCAAAGCTCACCCTGTTTGAAAGACCCTAACTGCAAAACCATGTCGATTTATTCTGTAAATAATAAAGTACATCTACAACATACTTATGATGACAATACTTTATAACTATAACAGATATAGTTTGATACAAGGATGCTGGAATATAGGGGTATGGCTGAGTCAGTAAAAAGCAAGTGGTTTCTTTATTAAGTTTTATACAATAAACTGCTCCAAAATGGTTTTCCACTATTACAATTATGTATTAAAATTGATCAATAGCTAGTTGAAAAAACCCACATCCACTCAGTAAATTAAGTCTTGAACACTAAATATGATTTCTCCATAATTATGGCTATGGTATTTTACATATCTTATCGACACTGTGAATATCTAATAAAAGCTCTAACTTTTACATTTTGATAGCATATTATTTGTCTATGAAGAGTGAACAACCTGGATGCTACAAATAGTACTTTATCTACATGTTCTTAGGCAATAATTTGTATTTGTAATATCAATGTACTGCATTCATTAGATTTATATCACAATGACTGTAATACAGTAGTAGGCACAACAAAGGATTAGCAAAACAATAACTGCTGTTAATGCATTCTTTTGCTGGTTTTTGTCCATCAGTGTACCTGCTTTTACTTTTGCTCTGACGGTATGAAGAAAATAATCTTTGGAAGATATAGGTGAAGTCTCTTAACTGTATTTGCCTTCAGCAAAACCTTGTCAAACTGATGAAGCTTGGTAACACAGTAGCTGCCTACTGGCAAGTGAAAGTGGTGGTAAGGAAATCCATCAGCCCACTCCACTCATGGTCAGATTAGTGCGACTGTCACCACTATCTGAAGAGCCATGTCTTCATGAAGATTTCTTGGCTTTCCTGCTGAAGACTGCATTCCAGGTCCTCTACATGAGCATCTTTTCATCTGGGAGATGGAAGGCGATGAAGGTAAGGAAGAGGAGGAAGATAATGATGAAGACAGCAAAGCGCATCTGTACTTCTTTGACCTCTTGTGACTACAGGCCCTCCCCAAGACCACAGGAGTTGCCTCAATGGTAGTCTGAGTTGGAGAAGCTACTGCAGAAGCAGAAGCTTGTGCTAAAACGGAGGGAGTTGCCAAACAACTCTTGGCCATAGCCAAGTGCTTCAAGTTAGTAATGAAAGATGGATCCCTAGTTAACCCTACTGTAAGCTCACAAAGCTTTCAACAACTCCTCCATCTTGTCAGGATGCCTTGAAGTTATTGGAACAGCAGAAACATGAGATAGAAATGGAAGAAGGGTCAATGGTCATAATAATCTCAGCCGTGCATTGTCCCTTGTCCCATCTTAGGAGTGTCTGGGTTGGATACCATCTAGCCCATACATACCCTCCTCGTACTGAGGAAGGGAGGGAATGTCCAAACATCTCCTGGCAGAGGAAGATGGTTAGCAATGTGTGTTGCCTTTGAAAGACAAATATGGAGCCTTCTTAGATTTCCTCCTATTCGATAAATACTTCCACAAAAAAGATGACCAAGGAGACAACTGACACAGTTCAGAGACAACCTATAATCCTGACTTCTGCATAAGGAACAACCAGAATGAGGATTAATGTTCACAGGTGACAAAGTGGCCATGCACACTAAAATGACCTGAACATTTTCATTGACCAAACTGCTAAAGAGAGAAGTTGTCATCAATCAATTGTACAACAATAAAAGTTAAAGCTAAAACGAAAGCTCAAGTTGCACTGGAGTTCAGCAACAGCAAATACTGTGTTTGTTTAGTTGTTCTGCCAACAGTTTAGTGAGTACGTGGATCCTCCAAGCTCTCACATGCTTGCCACTAGTTAACTACCTTGTCACCAAGCTTCAACAATTGGACCAGCTTTTGCTGAAAGTATATCCATATAAAAGAATAATAAAAAAGAATAAGATGTGTATTGTCAAAGAGGCAACAAAAGGGGATTTCTAACTCATATGAGAACAATTAAACTATTTACATTCACAACTACTCGCGCAAAACACACAATTCAGCATAGTTTGGACCAGCGGTCACCAAACTTTTTTAGTATGAGGGCCATATACAGTCCCCAGGTTACGTTAGCCTTGCCTTACCTGGCTCTTCAAATATATTCATCAAAAATTATTTCCCAGGTTACAGCACATGTTCCGGGTTTACAACACCAGTCTGACAGAAGACTGGAACATTAATATAGCTCCAAAATGGCAGAATGGTCAAAATTTGTTGGTTCTTTGATGAAAAGCTCAATCAAAATACACGTTACGTCATTTTCAAGACACGCAAAGGATTAAAAGTAAGGTTTTCTTACAATTTTCGATGATGTCTCGGGTTATGCCATTTTTCAGCTTACTTCATGGCATAGGATTGGAATCCCCGACATAACCTGGGGACTGCCTATAGCACATTTTATGGACTTTTTCAGGCCAAAGAGTCAAGTTTTTACATAAGACACTAAAACCTTATTGAATGTGTGTGTTAATTTATGTTTCTTGTAATCTGCTTATGCTAAGAACAAGAAAAATCTGAGCTTCAATGGAAGAATGCAAGGCATCGACTGCAAAATCATAACCAGTAAAAATTTCACACATTAGTAAATGCCCTGACAAAAAAATGAATTACATACAGTATTTAAATGCAGATGAGGAATGCAACCAATAAAAGATTTAATCATTTTACCAAAATTTTACAAATGTTCATTTGAAATGAGAGCCAAGGTATTCTAATGGTGCATATGAAAAATAAATCCACTTCGGGTAAAGACCTGAGCGAAACCAAGCAGAGAAGCTCAAAATGAATCTGGGCATTAGTGAAGGCCAAAACATTAAGTCCACATATCCTTATAATTCTAGAAACTGGGAAGTTTTGGGCAAGATTAAAGGGAACAAGGAGTACAGCAGATGGGATCTCCATGTATCGTTTGTCAGACTTCATTTTGGGAAACACTGAAGTTAAAATTTTTAACTTATAAGAATTTTAAGTGGTTTGGATATTTGGAGAACCCTGGCCTACACCAACCATAGATTGGTAAATACTGAGAATCATTACAAGTTTTCCAGTATAAATGTAAAAATACAGTTTTTTTTGTTCTTTATATGAACGTTCCTGTATTTCAAGCATAATTTTAAAGTAAAAAGTTAACACCCAATCAATTTCCCTAGGCAGAAGATTCAACAGTAAATACATAGAAATAAAAAATGCCCCAATCAATACTAATGAACTGATCACTGCTGAACTTTTATTTTTGTTCATCATATAACTTATACTAATTAAAACACAAAAAATAGTCTAAATACATTCATAGCAAAGATTTATGCTTATAACTAAAATCACAATTTATGAAACTATACTTAACTGACACAGATACTATAAATGCCTTACCTGTTCCAAAACACCAACTTCTTCATCATCTGTTACAAGTAGTGGACTTGAGAAATTCAAAAGTGTGAGAAAGTTCTGCATCCAAACGGTCATATTGTCTTCAAAGAACTCAGGCAGATCTTGTGAATTTAGAGCTAAGAAAAGTTTACCAACTGTCACAAGAGACGACATGATCATCTTCAAGGCAGCTGCGTTATTAACATTTTCTGCAGTAAACTTCATCAATTCAACAAAGAGATTTGTGAGAGGCTGGGCAAAGTTATTCAGCACAAACAAAATTTCTCTCCATAAATCTTCAGATTTGTTTTCGTACTCGTATCTTCTCATAACAGAGTAAGACGTTTGCAAAACGCCGTTGATGACGTTGAAGTCGCCCGATTTGAATTTTTCAGCCATGTACGGAATAAGTTCCTCCCACTGGGCAGGAAAATCGTATTTCCCGATTATAGATATCGCCTCCGAAAGCTGTCGTTGGATGCCTTCCGGGGAGCGTAACATAAGATCAACAATCTCTCTTTTGATGACCCCTCTGTCATTGGCACTAATTTTATTTGTTCCATCCTCTTCTATCATCCAGTATTTCTTCACAAGATTTTTAAGATTAATGGCAGCTGCCAACTTCACTTCCGCAGGCACTTGAATATCATCACGGGTTAATAGTGTCAGCAGGAGAACTGGATAATTCTCATTTCCTTCCACTTGGCTCACGAACTGCTCAGCTGTGGAAAATTCAAAACAGGTAAGATTGCATCAAGTAGCTGCTTACACCTATGCAAAACTGACTACACTGACACTCCATATACAGTGATCCCAGTGTCTTCTATGTATTCAATAAAACTAATCACAAAGGTAGGCCATACACACACATGCCCGAGGTGCATGGTTATCATAAAAACTTGAACTATAAATTTCTGATACAGAGCTAACTGTGGGAAAAATGCAATATGGCTAACAGCAGAGAAAACCTCTCCTACAAAACTTCAAAATATAATTTACTAAACTTTAAAAACCAAAGCATAGACTTCAATAAAAGCATGACCCTTTTCTATGCTTACAGAACATCTCCATTAACAATCCAATATTATGCCTGTTCACAAGGCCTTCAGGCAGGAAAAGCAAAAACCTTTCTATATTAAAACTGGCAGAATAGAAACACTGTTTTTTTTTTCGCTTTCAGTTTCTTATACCTTTCTGAGTGTCTTTATGAAAAAAATTTTTTTTTAGAAAACGAATTTTTTCATGAAAACCTATTACTGTACTTGTGTTGCCCATTTTGTTTGTCATGAAATGTTTCCAGACAAATACTGTACGTATTTGCCAAATGAAAAGAGCAGTGATAAGAGACCACTATAACTCTGATAGTAAGACCGTGGACTGGGAGCAGGGGAAAATAAATCAGAACTACTGGGTTTTTATAAAAAAAAATTAATTTTTTTCTCTAGAAAAATTCACACAAATTCATTTAGTGTGAAGGAATTGAGCTGTCAAACCCTGGACCACTAATTTAGTTCTAAGATCTGTTTGGTACTTTGAGACGATAAGTATCATAATCTATTATTATTTAATATTCCAAAGATCAAAACCCCTATCATAAAAAGTCATTTAAGGATAGAGACTTATAACTAAACATTTAGATAGTGTCCACCTCCACTAACAGATCAGTAGAGACTTATGAGTGGGAACCCCTGCACTACTGATAGCCCTCTCAACAATAGATCACCTTGTAAAATTATAAGGCTTGCCTTGAGAGAGAAAGGGGGGAGGAAGTTTAGCACAACTTCCATAAGGATGTTCCTAACATAAAATTACCATGTGAGATTGTCCTTTACTTTCCAGTTTAGGGGAACAGGGCACTAGAGGATCAAAAACGGTACCAATGCTGCTTCAAACACCACTGAAGTTGAAGCTGCACCACTGAAGTGAGTGCAGGTGGAGTCTCCCATGTGAAAAGTTTCTCAAAGGATGACAGGTGACCAAGAACAATCTACCAAAGCCAAGTAAGTTGTCACTGTTGAGACAGGAACTGCACCAATAGTTCCCTAAACTTACTGCAACAAGATCCTATGGGACAGACTCACAGCTACAGTTTTGATCAGCTGCCCAGGTACTTTGCCTGCAGCCTGAGCAAGAGATTCAATTTCTCCCATACTGCTGTAGAGATAGGGAAAGGAAATCCTGATCCTACAGCAATTACACCCTGGAGGATGCCAGTACAGTGTCAACTAGTCATTGAGATGTTGTACCAAATGTATTCCAAGAATATGGTCACAAACGGACACCTGACTAAATATGAAAACCTTTGGGTAATTGACAGTCCAAAGCAAGAACCTTGAACTATTGCAGATGAAGTATGGGGTTATTTCTGAGAGCCCTGAGGGTATCTTGAAATAAGTATCCCTTAAATCTATCGAAAGCCTGAAGTTGCCTTCTTAGATAAAAACCAACACAGACAGTGGGGATTCCACTGACCAAATTCTTTCAGACTTAAGGTCAATGACAAGTTTCCAGGCCCAAGCTGTCCTTTCCACCTGGAAAAGATTACTGCAGAAGCCTGGCGAGCATATGTCTATGACTTCCAGTACATCTTTTACCAGGACTGTCCACAAATCTGTAGTGAACATGATAGATTTTGCAAATCTTGGAGAACAAGGTAATGGGATTGGTCAGTGATAAAGGTGGAAGACTGCCTTTAAAACATAGTCTCTTAACAGAAGACTGATGGCTGCTATGATACTTCTTACTTTCTTGCAGACGGCAGCCTTCTGCTGATCAGCAAATAGGGATGAAAAGGAGTATGAAGGGAGGAAGGTGAAGAGGGATAGGAGGAAAGTGAAGCACAGCAGTGCTTCTTTAACCTCGTAAATCACAAATCTCTCCAATTTCTCCTGAACCCACAAACCTGACAGGGACAGAGTTGAGGCAGGCATCCGTAAGATGACAGCAGCTGGGCTGCAGGAGCAGTTACAGCAAGAACAGTAACATCAATGGGTGTCTCAATCAGAATAACAGCCAAAGCACCAAGGTCCCTTGAGAATGACATGAGAGACCTTATGGCCAAAAGCTAAATGTTGCCAAAAAGTTTACAAGAGGAGGTCTCCCAAAATACCCGTGGAGGGCCACAGTTCCCCAAAGCAGTTCCTTCGTCTTTAGGGATATCTTAAGTCATCACAGCAGAAGCAGAAGAGCTGGGGAGAACAGCAGTGTAATGCCCTCTGAAGTTACTAACAAGCCCTTCCTATGCTTCCTCCTCTTGACCTGTACCCTTTCCAGTGGGTAGGTAGGAAACCATAAAAGACAATTGACGACTCAGAGACAGCATGCAATCCTCTCCTCTGCAATAGGAACAGTAAAAATGAAGCTCAATATAAGTAAGAGATGAGCCTTGCACACACACACACACAAAATTATAAAAAGCCAAGGTCATCTGCCATTCAAAACCTTGCACGCACATACACACACACAAACAAAATCATAAACAAGCCAAGGTCATCTGTCATTCAAACAAGAAATACTTTCAGAGCCTCAACAGTGACAACCACTGTGAATGCCTTGCAAGACATCTGCTCATCTACAAGGCCGCACAAAAAGTGGAACAGGTGGCCAAGTATGTGGGGCACACCCCATTCCTCACTCCACTCCTGCTAGTTAAACTACTTTGTCACAAAGCTTCAACAAATGGACAGGTTCTGCAAGTTAAACTATATAAAGTATTCAATCAAGGAGTGATATTAATCCTGCTTTCTGCTGACATTTCCTGAATTAAAGTGTACCTATTTTCTTTTCTATTCCCTCATTATCCATAATTATCACCTTTTCATTTTACTTTTCTCTCTTTGCAGGCTGATTTTTCCTCCTGAGCCTTCTTGGGTTTATAGTCTTAACTTTGTATAGAGGATTTACAGAAGAAGATTTAAAGACACAAAAATACAAAGGTTCATTGTATACTCTTGTAAGAACAAAACAAGCAAATAAGTCAGCAATCAATAACATTGGACAGAACTGTTGCCAGAAAAGCCTTGGGAATGACATGTTAACTGTAATTGTCATTACCATAAATGTTTGTACATAACCTTTTCCTTCTAAAGGGTTAGACAGCATCTGAAATGAGTTTTCAACAATTCTTTTAAGAGCAAAACAAGAAAAAATATCAACTGGACTGACAGCAATGATATATCTGTACCCACAGGTGCAGTTCTCACCTACAGCTTTTCTTTTCATTCTTTTGTGACAAAAGCAATGGGCAATATATGTTTAGCAAAGGGGTTTGTTGTGAAATGATTAAGAATTATTAGATTAAATAATTTCACCAAGGAAAAAAAATTTCTATTCATGTGAACCATTTTTCAAAATAAAAAATCTTATTCAATAAATTGTGCAGAGAAGTTTGCAAAAATGACCCCACTGGTCTCTGTAAGGTTGAATAGGTTAAATTAATAATAAAAAAACCTCATGGAAGGGGAAAACAGATTCTGAACATGAACACCACCTGAGAAAGGAAGTCTAGTATCGCAGCATAAGAGGGACTTACCAGTTCTCCTTTGGTTAACTTCTGGAGACAGAGTATGTGTGAGAACCTCAGTGAGCCTCTTCAAATTTTCTTCGGTGACCTCCATGTCTACAAATAAAAAACATCTCAAGTAATTATGTTAACATTCCAAGGACTGGGCATCTCAAACAATTCATGCCAATATGACATAAACCTATCTTGCTAAATATCTGAAAATAGTAAGAACAAAAAATTACACACATCCACCATCAAAAATTCTATAAAGTATATCAGTAGTAGAAATGACAATGTTTGTCAAAAATGAATTTATGATAACTCACCATTCAAAAACTAACCATGCCACAAGAAAGGTTTTCAATGACACACAAATATAATACAGTAAAAGAAGCTTGAACAGTAAAGAAGGAGAAATGATTCAGGAGGTGCAATATCAAATACAATGTTCTCTAGTCCCTACAGATCCGCTCTCCTACTGGGACCCTCCACCAACAAAGATACAAAGCAGTAACCAAGAAGAAGAACCCAATATGAGAAAGTAACTTGCTTGATCTGGAAAACTATAAAAATATTATAGCGGACCCCTGCCTATTCGTGGTTCCAGATTTGCGGATTTCTCTGTGGAAAGTATATACACATTCACAGAAATTTCACCTATTCACGGTATTTTTCACTGAGAAATATTCACTAAATTACTGTATTTTCATATTTTCATGACTAAATGCACTTTTTGTGATAAAACTATTAAAATACTCAGGTGTATAGGCTAAGCATTTTTAGTCTTTTTTTTTTTTTTTTTGTGTTTGAACTATCAAAATAGGCAGTTCTCAGCATTTTTAGAAGGGTTTTAATTATTCGCAGATTTTAGCTATTTGCAGAGGGTCAACTGTACATACTTTGATGATCTCGGTCATGACAATAAAAATAAAAATCCGGAAAACGTCTGCAACAGCAGGACTAGAAACCCATTATCAAATGCAAAGTCCTCCAGTCTATAGAGATGCTCCCCTAGACTTATTGCTTCATCTGGAAAACTACTTACGAACATTCAGGGGTACAAACCGACAGGGTCGCAGGTTAAAACTGTGTTCGGAGCGCTCCACTTTGCCACACAAATTCAAATTTTGCTCTGCACGCCTATTCTGCTTGTCGTATGTACTCTTGTATCATGTGACTTTCTGAACATGAGAGAGAGAGAGAGAGAGAGAGAGAGAGAGAGAGAGAGAGAGAGAGAGAGAGAGAGAGAGAGAGAGAGAGAGTACTGGTTTCGGTCAGGTTGTTACTAGACAGATGTCCATTTGCAAGTCAAATAATACAGGTGTATTGAGAATACTGATAATCTTAATAATTGAGAATAATGATAATCTTAATACAGGCAGTTCCAAGTTATCGGTGGCGGTTACATTCCAACTGCGTGGCGATAAGCGAAAATTGCCGATAAGCAAAAATCAGCAACTGTCTGGAATTAGTGAGGGTATGTTCCTATGTCCTCCAGTGTATGTGTGTATTATTTACCTTGGGCTTCTAGACATCTCAAATGAAAAGATCTTTGAGTTTTCGGCTGAATGTTATAATCTATGCTGATGAATTTGAAGTCTACAAAAATATAACAAATGAACAGAACTTTAGGGTTTAATCTTCAATGATGAAATATAACAAATGAACAGAACTTTAGGGTTTAATCTTCAATGATGAGTAACTGAGACCCTACATCACAAGTATTATCTGTGGAGCATCACTATATTGTCATCTAAAATAATGAGTAAAAAAGCATGAACAATAATATAATTGATAAACTGTATTTTTAAGATACAAAAATGATAATTTTTTGTATATTTTTGTATCTTAAAAAATACAATTTATCAATTATATTGTTGTGGCATTTACCTCAAACAAGTATTATGTTTGTTTCTAGCTGCAATTAAAATTGTACATATTATATTCTCTAATAGACCCATGTTCATGGATATCCGTGTATGATATACAGTAAAAAATGGACACATACACAATGAATCATGTACTACTTTTTTTTACTATGTTAAATAATTTGTCAAAAAAGCATGCTTGCCTCGAAACAGTTACACTCAGATTATTTTGAATAAGGTAAGAGGGCGACCTCGAGCAAATGTTCCAGTGAATAAGGATGGGTGTCCAGAAGCAAAACCAGGGTAAGAATGCTTCACCAAGGTTGGGCCAGGTATGAAATGTTAACAAAGGGGAGGCCAAGGTCAGGCCATGTTATCTAATGGCAATACTTAGTTTTACAGTTATTTTCCATTTCTTCTATATATTTAGCACAACATGCATTTCCGAAAATTTTCATATTTTTCACTATTCAATAACCCCTGGGTCTGCAAACAAGCCTCAACAGTGTAAAGTGGGATAGCTTGCCTACCAATCTGTGTTACATGAACTGTGCTCATGACCTGCAAGCTATGGTGGATAATTCTAAGGAAGAGCTCTGCACAGTATTGTTTATGGTGGGTAATTCTAGGGAAGAGCTCTACACAGATATTGTTTATAACTGAAATTTTTTTACTGAACAATATAGAAAAAAAAAGGTGTATATGGTGCAGTACAGGTGAGGTAACTTGAAAATTTACCAAAATAATGTGAAACATTTAACATCTTTCATTTATCATTTTACGCTAATCCCCTAGGGGATTATGCTAGTCTTCTGTTTATGTTTTTACATTATCCCCACGGGGTTAATAATAAACATGGAGTCCCACAGAGTTTTCCACAAACAAAACAAACTTCAAGATGGTAAATTTCTCACATTCTTTCTGTATATTTTCCAAACCTTAGAATGGTCTGCGCACACACACACATGCACATATATGTAAAGCATAATTCCCTATTTTTAATTACAAATATGGCATACATTTTAATGTTTTTTCATTAATTCTTAGACAATTTTCTTCAAAAAAATCTCCAGGAACTTCCAATACAACACGACTGGTTGACATTTTAAAAAATATCTTTAAGTTTGTTTTACTGTGGCTGCTGTGATGCTGTTTTCAATGCCTATTCTTCTTCTAGCCTAAACAAACTCCTCTCCTTGCCTGTTTTGTTTGTAACTGAACAGTTGCCATGTGCAATAATGCATAATTTACTCTAGAACACTCTTTATGCTTAATATGTAATATCACTTGTTCATTCATGCTATGCTGTGGTATCAAGACATTTCTATTTCATTGTGATTCTCTGTTTAGCCAAGATTATGAACAGAGTAAAACTGACGGCTATTACCACAGCCAGGTTCCAGCTAGTTGCCGAACGGAATACTTACTGCCATTTGTTTGTGAGTTTGTATATGTTTATACTATTTAGGACTAACATCTTTTGTTTATGTTTTTATATTCTTCCTTAAGCGCTGGTACTAAACAAGACGCCCATTCTGCAAGTAAACTAGTGGTCAAACTTTACTTTAGTTGCACAGTCTGATTCCCACCAGTCGCCGATCAGGACACATTACCGCCTTTTCAGGCGGTCCTTTCGCCCCCCTCTCCGGCCAGATCAGGGAACGTTGCCCTAAGTTAGGTTAGGTAAGTAAGATCTAGTTAGGTCCGGACCTGGCATTACAGGAAAGGAAATGTCTATTTGTGTGTGAGGAACCTGTCCCAGTCAACAACTGGCAGGAATAAGGCCACGCAACTAAAATAAAGTTTTACCAAACTATTAGTTGCAGAACCAGTGAGGCGCGGTAGTTGTCTTCAGTTTTCCCATGAACGGCTACTATATACTTATTCTTCTGTCGTGGAGCCGAGAAATGCAATATGACGTAGCATACCCTTTGTCACGAAGCAAGTTAGCCTTAATACGTTAAAAAAGGTGGTAGCTGTAAAACTTAAGATGGCATTTTCGTAAAATTCAGGCAATTCTCACAAATAGGATATTTGTTTCTATCGTAAATGTTTGGTTAATAAATTAGAATCGCCCGTGTCCATTAGGGTCGGGGTCACCCCACAGAAAAGCCATTACCTACAGAACTAGCCTAGAGGGAAGGCCGTCGTCTGGTAGGACCTATTATACCAAACCATCGCATAAAACAGACCTATCAGAAAAATATTATTTCAGCTGGTTTAGAAAGAACGGAAATGGGCCCTATAAGTTAATATGCATCTTGGACGTAGGTTACAAAGGTAGGCCCGTTTAGCATTGGCCACCATACAAGAATAGACCAGTCGTGCCTATTAATACCAACCTAGCCTTCACTAGGCTACTAAACTAGCCCAATTCACCCCAGTGAACCAAAATAAATGAGTAAATAGACGACTCGGCGGGCTGAGTCGTAGTTCATAAGCTCGGCCAGGATCCCACATTCCCGAGCCTGACCAACACGCGCGACCCCATCCTCCTCGCTAATCCCACGCCCCGGATTTATCCCGTGCCCGTAAAACCTGATTAAATCCACGAAGAGGCGGATTTACTTTACTGCTTTCAATCCTCATCAACAAGTTTGCCCTCGGGGGGTCGTGGCGGGGGCCGCAGGAGGAGGAAATTCCGAATCCCGAGGGTGGCGGCGTGACGGGAGGAGGAACTTCGCCCAAGGCCGACTTTTAACCGAAATTTGGCGTCGTTTCTCGTCACGGCGTCGCTCAGATCCGTCAAGACGTCCCGAAGGGATTGAAACGAGGTCATGACAGGGAAAGTTTGAGTGGAAGAATTAGGATAACTCACCTGTGAGCTTTTGTTTACCGTAGCATCGGAACCTCACCACAGGTTTTTAAAACCCTGTCGAAGGACAACGGAACTCGTCGCTGATTGGTCGGGCTCCGTCCCTTCAGCCAATCAACGTCGAGTGTAGGTCTCAGTTAAAATAACCGCAGAGTTTAAGAGTGACGTTTTCACCGTGTTTTACTCATCTTCTTTTATTTAATTCGCGACATAAATCACAAATCGTAATCTCTTCGCTTATTTGATATGCGTCGTAATTTTGTAAATAGTAATCTTTTCATTTGGTTACGGTTAAAACAACCGTCAAGTTTAGAAATAGAAATTGCGCGATACTTTGAAACCTTCATTGATTAATTTTGCAACATGGTTATAATAATAGTCGAGTTTAAGTTTGACATTTCCCCTTACTTTACCATCTTCATTCATTAACTTTTAAACATGGTTAAAATAATCGCCAAGTTTAAGAGTGACAATTTCAACTGCACTGTGCTTTCTTCATTTATTTATTTTGCAACATGGTTAAAATAACCGCCGATGTTAAGCGTGACATTTCACCGTACTTTACTCTTCATTTATCTAATCTGCAACATGATTTAAAGTCCGTTTCCTAATAAATAAAATAAATATGTTTCCTTCACATACTGCGTAAGACCGATGATGTAAATGAAGTGAGGGCGGGTGATAGGATAATTTGGTTCAACAAGAGATCATCATGATGCACTGAAGAACAGTAATACAAAAGCAAGAGAAGAAGAATTAGAAGAAAATGGAACTAAACTGAGAATGGCGATAAAATATCGTATTTTGTTTGTTTGTTTGAGAGAGATAGAGAGAGATTACTTCCATATTAATTATCTACGGTAGAAAATAATGAGTTATAGTGAAACTCAAGTTGTAGAATGTCAAGAGTGCTAGACATTCAAGTTTTCTTTAACTCATTAAAACATGACTGTATTATTCACTGAGGAAAGGAGATTTAATTATTAGCATTTCGTAGAAGATATACTGAACCACTTTAGTCTACTTAAGAGTGGTCCATCACGAAGATTTTTTTACGACGAATGTCAATTTGATTAAGATCACCTTTATGAAAATGAAAGATCCAGTCACCTACTGTTCTAAAGCTTCATGATTGAAAAATGTCTCTCCTGAGTTTGTTGACATCTCTGGTCGTTGCCTCACTTGAAATGAACCCAGTTTATCAGTTCACTCCTAGTACAAATATGAAAAAATTGCAATTGATGATTCTTGATTCTGGGAGACAACAAAAGGTTATTGTACTACTGTAAAGACGACTGAACTTAATGCGTAACCAAGAAGAATCCAGACCTATAGTGAATTTTAACTTGCTCCGTCCGAAAAACCATAGAAATATTAATTCATACTTTGATGAATTTAGTGATTGAGATAAAAATCAAGATCTGGAAAACGTCAGCTGCAACAGTAGGTCTAGAATAGTGAATAGCGTGGCAAGAAGAAGTAGGAAAAGCTGTGACTTTTAAATAGGCATATGATGGACGACTTAACTTTTGATAAATTTTCCAGGTGTTTCCTATTTCCTGAAAGCAGGCGGTCGATGTGCACCCTTCCCGTACTGTTGTTGGCATGATAAACAATTCTACAATTCTGTCCTTGTAATTGTTCTATTCTAACCTGTCATTTTCCCCCTCATACTAAAGTGAAAATAACTGTTTTTTGCAAAAGTTCCCTTCAATTATGCCTTACCGGTCTGTCATCAGAGCTTTCCATGAAATTATGGTACTAAAAAATATTGAAAGTTCTCGGTCCAGCTCATAGTACTGTATATATACTTTATTATTATTATTATTATTATTATTATTATTATTATTATTATTATTATTATTTTGACCCAACTTCACAGAGAAAAATTACCTCACAAAAACAGGTTGGCCTAAGCACTCCAACCATTTGGTCAAGGCCTAAGCATCTGCTCTTGGATCTAGGCAGTGTATAGCATAAATGTTTCCTGTACACTACGGGACTTTCTTTGCATACAGTCACTAAACATTAACTAGACAGTAATGTACAATCACTAAACACTAACATTCACAATACACTTACACTCGCTAAACACTCACACTTACTATACACTCACACTCACTAAACACACACACATACTATACACTCACTAAACACTCACACTTACTATACACTCACACTCAGTAACACTAAACACTCACTGAATACTCAACACTCACTAGGCACTCACTATACACTAAACGTTTACTAAACACCCATAAAACACTAAACACTCACTAAATACTCACTGTACCCCAAACACTCGGTAAACATTCACTAAACACTCACTTAGTCCTAAACGTTTATTAAACACTAAACACTCACTAAGCTTTCACTATACACTAAACATTCACTAAGTACTCACTATACACTAAACACTCACTAAATATTCACTAAGCACTCACTATACTAAACCCTAAACACCCTAAGCACTCATTAAACACTAAAAACTAAACTCATTAAACACTAAATACTCACTAAACCCTAAATGCTCATTATACCTCTAAACACTCATTAAACACTAAACAGACTAAACATTCACTAAACACTAATTTTCACAAGACAGTCACTATACACTCACTAAACATGCAATGAATACTTACTAAACATTTACTAAACACTAACATTTACAAGACATTCACTAAACATTCACTGAATACTTACACACTAAACATTCACAAAACATTCACTAAACTCTAAACTCTCGATAAACATTCACTGAATACTTACACAGTAAACACTCACAAAACATTCACTAAACCCTAAACTAAACAATCACTAAACACTTACTCATAAACATTCACTAAACAAATACTCACTAAACCCTAAACATTCACTGAATACTTACACACTAAACATTCACTAACATTCGCAAAACATTCACTAAACCCTAAACTAAACATTCACTAAACACTTACTCATAAACATTTACTAAACTCTTACTCACTAAACCCTAACATTCGCTAAACACTTACTCAGTAAACATTAACAATCAAAAAAATCACAATCGCACTAAGTCCGTGTTCAATTTGCTGGTTACCAGACCTTTAAAGATGACTGCAAGGCTTTGCAGCGAACCGCGTAGTACTGGTATAGAGGTCGCAACTCCAGGTATATACCGTCTATGTTCCAAGTGGATATTGTCTGAATCATTCTTGTCATCCCCAGGGTGACAGTAGGGAATTTGGGAATTCCAAAGGTTCCTGGGAATTCCGGAGCCCTCTGGGGCACCCGAAGGCTTCAAGACAATCTCCAGGCTCTGTTGCTTTCGGATTTCTTGCATAATACTAAAGAACAGA